>NW_025533654.1:0-300000 GCF_020615455.1 Coregonus clupeaformis
CGCTGAATGCTGTCGGGACCTGGGCCTGACCAGGTTACTGACTATGATGCCTGAAGTCTGAGATACTCAGCAGATATGGACTCACAAAATTTGGTATGGCCCAAGTAACTTTCACAGTTGGACCTTCCAACCAGACCAACCTCCTCGAAACACTCAGATGCATGAACATCCGAATATGAAATGGCTGGATCGCAGAGGAATACAGCAGCGGCGGTGGTGGAGGCCGTTGTGGTGGATCGTTACCTACAGCCCTGCCTTATGAGGCAAAGCGGTTCATCAGTCAGCAGGCCTTGGCCGCGGCTGATCTGACCGTGGAAGCTGTGAAGAAGTGCCAGGCCACAGCGGGAGATGCCTGAATGCTTCGAAAAGACCCCCGGTGCGGCCCCTGCCACAAATGGGAAGGACCCGTCAAGGGGCCCACAAGGTCTCGAACCCAGCCCGTCAGGACTTATCCCGGCTCAGAGGAGGTCAGAAACCCAGGCGGGTCCAAGAGAGTACACCAGGAGGAGGGAAGCTCGAGCAGTGTTACCGGTGTGGGAGATGGGACATATCTCCTGGCAGTGTGGAAACCAGCCGATGAACCTATGCCCTGCGATCCTCCAGCTCAGCACCCCACACCGGGGTTGCCTCGCCTCTTGGGAGTCGCCGATGGCGGCCCAGATCGACCCCCCCACCTGCCCGGTAACTGTGAATCACCATGATGTGGAGGCCTTACTGGATTCTGGTAGCCGAGGCACCCTGGTGCGTAAGGATTTGGTGGGCCCAAGGTGTCTGACCCCAGAAAGTCTCCCAGTTTCCTGTGTCCATTGGGGACACCAGAGAATACCCCATTACTGAACTTACAATGACCAGCACACCGGGAACCATACACACGGCGGCGGGGGTGGTTGATTCCCTCCCCGTTCCCTGTCCTAATTGAATGAGACTGCCCAACCTTTACCCACTCTGGAGAGTCTCAGGAGAGGATAACCCGAGTACCTCGGAAACGGAGAGAGCAAGACTCATCCTGGGAAGGCTCCGGTGCAATCCTCAGTCCTGCTCCCAGCCGGAGCTCTGATAGGGATGGCAGGTGCCCAGACAGAAGCACAGAGGCGGAGCTACAGAATCTGGACAAAGAACTGTCTGGTCTGAAGAGAGGGGACCGCTGAAGTATCGTTTGACAAAGCAACAGTTAGACATGAAGACGAGTTAGATATCCTCCAGGCTAAACTCCAACAGGGCTCCTTCCCATAAGCAATGGGAGGAGCTGGAGAGGCTGCGCAGGACCATCGAAGAGTGTGAGGAGACCCTGCGCAGTAATGAGAGGTCAGAAAGAGACGGGGGAGAAGTACAAGGTGTTGGAGAACAAAGAGATGAAGAATGCGGAGGCAGAGAGAGAAGGAACTGAAAGCTGCTCAGCAAAAGCTAAACTCTGCTAAAACCAAGGCTGATGCGTTCAGTAAGAAACTCAAGGAGAGACAACAGGAGGCTGAGTCCCTGGTCCCTGAAGGTGGAGGAGTTGAAGAGAGAGCAGGCCAGCACTTCCGCGGCAATGCAAGGGCGCCCTCTTCCGGTGATGCAGCTAACCGCTGCCTTTACCCAGCGGACGTCGGTCGAGGAAGAGGATGTGATATCACGAGAAGGCTGTGTCCTGGAGGGAGCGTTACATTCCCTGAGTGGCTGCAAACCCAGACAGCTATGGCTCCATCTGCTGGTATGGTAGGAACTCCCACCCCTCTATGGCGAAATCTTCCCACGCAGCTGAAACAAATGAGAGCTGATGACTGAAGGTTTTTGGGAAGGAAGAACCACAGTCTCCAAGCTGGGCTCTCTGGAGGACAAGAGTGCTGCACGTCCACTTCATAGGAATATAAGGATTTGGAGATACTTACCTTTGGGAAATACTCACCTTTGGATATATGCACCTGTGGAAATACGTGAGCCAGGACATTTTGGGGCGTTTTGCTGGGTTGGCCACTGGCTGCAACGTGGAAGACAGTAAGACTGAGGAAAAGTTATTTAGTAGAGAGGTATGATTTTGGATGTGGAAGACATCCCTGAACTGTCTAACCATAAGGAACCCGCAGAGAACAGTATTGTATTATACTGCGTTGGATTTCCCAAGACCTTTAATAAAATCCTTGTTTTGGTTGAACCTGGTCTCCTTGCACTATGAGCAATCCCGCTGAAAAGCTGTTTAGCCTCTCGTGGCGTCACAATACGTTTGCAAACATTTCACCACAAACCTGTTTTTGCTTTGTCATTATATAGGGTATTCTGTGGGAAATTGATGTGGGGAAAACATTTATTTAATCCATTTTTAAATTAAAGGCTGTAACGTAACAAAATGTGGAAAAAGTCAAAGGGGTCTGATATATTTTCCAAAGGCACTGTAAAGCTAAACAGATCGTTCTGCTCCCGTGATTGTGTGCTCAGATGCAAATCGGGTGTGTGTTGTTGTATTGTGTGTTTCAACTATGTTCGGATTAGAGGCTTTATATTTGGCTCCGAGCAATGGGTTCGCTGACAGACTACAGAAGTTGTGTGCACATTTTATTCTCCACAGTGTGATCTCTAGTTTAGGGGATAATGCCATTTAATCGCCTGAGCTGTCAGTGAAGTGGAAACAATGCATCGGAATAAAGAGTGTTCGTCATAGAGTGTCACCGAGCATTTATGACCCGGTGACGGTGTTTGGACGTTTGTGTATTTGATGAGTTGTTTGCTAAACTCCACTCCCCCATGTGTGTTGATATGTAATATGAAGTGTATTTATGTGCACGAAGTTGCTGCCCAGGCAGGCGTGTGGCTGTTTACTCACACCATCTTCTACAGCGAGCATCCTCGGAGGACCCAAGGAGCTGGACAAACTCGTTAACGGAGGGGAGCTCTTCCTCTTGCTCCCTCAACGGTGAGACCTGACAGCATCTCCAGGACTAAGCATCTGGAGAATGCTTATGGTTGCTTTAACCCTTTTTCCCCCTGAAATTAAATTTTTGCAACAGTTGTTGGAAGTGACATTTCAGACAGTGCGGAACCCGACTAGAGTGTTTTTTTCTCTGAACATTTTTCTGTGTTCATTTCCTTTCCTCACAGATCCAGCATCTTCGCATGGCCCACCCTGTCCAACTACGGGAGCGACCGTCTGGGGTCTGGTACACCTTTCAGAACCTGGTAGAAGTTCCTCCAGGAGTGGACCAACCTCACGGCTGGAGACCCTGGGCGCCTGTGCAGCTGGCTCAGCGCTACTTCAGATCTTCCCGAGGAGAGGGACCCCATCTGGCAGTGCATGCGTGTGTGTGTGTGAGAGGCCATGGGAGCTGTGGGTCACTGGGGTGTGGAACTCGGGGACTATCGCCGGCCATTGGGTGTGTGGAACTGCGGGGCTCTCATAAACCATTGGGTGTGTGGAACTGGGGACTATCATAAACCATTGGGTGTGTGGAACTTCGGGGACTATCATAAGCCATTGGGTGTGTGGAACTCGGGACTAATATAACTGTGGTCTCTTAGCTCAAGTGGTAGAGCATGGCGTGCGCCATGGGGATAGGGGAGTTCGATCCCGGGACTACCCATCGTAAATATGTATGCACACAAGACTGTAAGAGTCGCTTTGGATAAAGCGTCTGCTAAATAGCATATGTATTAGTATTATTGTGTAGAAACCATTGGGTGTGTGGAACTCGGGGACTATCATAAACCAGGCTGTCATTTGAGTTAGGCAGGGAGAGACTTTGATTTTGACTCCATTTCTTCCCTGCAATTGCAAGTCACTTTTGATTCAGACTCTTTCGTACAGTGCAAGTCCTTTTGACTCCAGACTCTCATTCGCCTTCTCACAATTGCAAGTCCCTTTTGACTCAGACTCCATTGCTTCTTACAGTACAAGTCCTTTTGATTCAGACTCCATTCTTGGTGGTTGGGTAACAGCTGAGGCTTCCCGCTGTTTCAAGGGTTTTGTGGAGTCTGCTGCCGCCAACCTATATCCTCAACACAGAAAAGAAGACCGGTTTCTTCCTAAGGCGACCAACTGCCATCTTGGCAGTTCACTCTATCCAATTGAGTTGTGCACAGAGTGTGAGTTAATATAGAGTTGTCACAGAGTGTAGAAGTTAATATGGAGTTGTCACAGAGTGTATAAGCGAGTGTGTGCCAGCGGCTCCCTTTGATGATCAGAGTAAACTGGTGCCTGCCTGGTCAGAGGTCTGCATCATCACAGCACTGTTGCCTTATATGTACCGGGATTAGTATGATACGCTAAGAGCCTCGCCTCATTAGCCATGAGCAGATGGGAGTGGGAGAGGGAAGGAGACAGATTGATTTAGGGCAGTTGGCAGATGCTGGACTTTGCCAGGGCTGCTCTGGACACTCTTCCACATGGTTGACACTGAAGGCTTTCCTCACACCCCAATGACAGCCTGCATCCGCTAATTAGGGTTCTTTCGTATCCCTTCTTGTACAAGCATAACTGAGCAAGGGGTGGTGTGGGAAAGCAAATGTTTGAGTCTGCTCCCCAAAGCTCTGTTAGACTAGACTAGTTGGGTTAATTTGAGCTGAATTAAAAGCACCCCTCCCCTTGGCACATTGTTGGTCCCACAGGGTGGATGCAGTTGCCTGGCTGGCGTTGTGCCACATGTTAGCGCCACTGGCCTCACTGCCCCCCACAGGCCTCACTGCCCCCCACAGGCCTCGCTGCTTCACCACAGTAACAAGTCCCCCTGTGCCAAGTCAGTGGTAGACTTTAATTACAAACAGACTGCACGCTAGATATGATACTATGAAGTGTGTTGTGTATGGAAGGGAGGAATAATGCTATATATTCTGAGCTGGCCAGGGCAAGTCATTACCTTATGGCAGCTCATCCTGAGGCATGCGTTCCTTCCCATGTTTACTGGGCGGGACTTCCAGGTGAACTAATTCTGCCCACCATGTGCCCTACAGGGTCCCCTGTGAGGACTAAAGGCACAAAGACATCTGGTCCAAGAGAAGACTATCGGCGATTCCCTACCTCATCATTGGACCACAGAAGACAGGTGAGCCGTAAACAAATATCATATTGTACAAAAAAACTAGCTATTTCATAAACAAGATTACCTGAGTTCAGTGATGCAACTTCACTCACAGCAATAGCAAGGATTTGAACCTAGCGACAGAGACATGACCTGAGCTCATCCCAGGTGCTAGGGCAGTGGTATTCAAAGTTGGAGGAACTGCAGTAGGGTGGAAAATTCAAAATAAAACAAATGTAACGTGGGGGGGGACAAAAATTAAGTGTATTCCAAACTGTATATTGTATGTGAAAATATACAGTAAAATATTTTTAAGAAGGCTAATTTGAAAAATAAAAATGTTATTGATAAATATTTCTTTGTTTACTTTTCGTTTTGATAAGAGATGAAAATGTATTAAATTTGAGGTTTAATACATTTAGGGTGTTGATGTAAAAATGTACCAATTTTAAGATTGTGTCATATTTTGGGTTTGGTCGTGAGAAAGTCTATGGAAAAAAATTGGGTTATTCTGGAAAAAATGGTCCCTACTGTAAAAATGTTGAACACCACTTTGCTGGGGGTTATAGATACTGTATGTCTGTTGTCCCAAATGGTACCCTATTCCCTTTGTAGTGTACTACTTTTCCTAAATAGGAATAGTGTCCCATTTACAGGACCCCAACTATGCTCCCGGTTAAGGCGTCGGCGTGCTTCGGTTCGGCTTAGGCCTATGCCTACTCCACTATAGAAGACCTCGCTTAAAAAAACGAGAAAAAGTAAGTGTCAATATACTTTTTGTCCATCTAGAGATACCTTAGCAGTATCCACTTCCTCCAAATAGTCAGAGTTAATCTGTCATAAATTGGCGTTTTTTTACAGAGTCGCGCGCAGTTCTATATCTTTCTAAGATGTTTGGTGCCGTGTTTCTCAAGTGAAAAAAACGATGCATGAAAATGAGCCGTCTCTTGTTGAATGACAACAAACACTTCATTGAAAAATCCCTACTGTTGACAATCACAGACAAAGGGCGTAGACTGTTACCAACTTTGGCTTGCCTCGAGAATAAATGTTGTGTGCACGAACAGCTGGGAAAAAAACCTAGACCAAAATCTAAAATAGAAAACGTCACAAAATGTTACATAATATATGCACAAACTGTTCCGAACTGCCCCGGCTCTCTCGGACACGGACACCAGGGTGTGGCTCCGGTCCCTAGATCCACTGCAAGGAGGAGAAGTTATTTCTCTGCACTGGCATGGAGCAACCTGACCTCTGTTTATTGACAGCCTGAGAGAGAAGGGATGGGAGTTGTTGTTGGCAGGGCAGCCATTTTACAGAGTGTCACACACTTTATTTCATTTATAGGTTCACGTAGGCAGGCAGGCCAAGGCAGCTGGGTTTTGTTGTAGCCTTGACTGCTCCCAAGTAAATGGGAATTCCAGGTTTACTCGTAGCCCTAATTAAACTTCTTGATATAGGTCTTAAGGGTGATAGCCCTCCTTACTGAGAGTGCTGTGAGCCAATGGCCCTGTTATCGTTTCAATAAAAATGGATTGGAGGGGTTGGGGCTGAGAGTAAATTTTCACTTCCACATTTTGTGACCTAATTGCACCAACATTCACTAGCGTCCTACGTCAGCCATCTTGTCTGTCAACTGGCTGACAGACAAGATTTCTGGAGTCATGGAGGCCGATGGCCCAATAGTATTAGGCTGATATTCAATATCTTAAAATTTGACATTTTTTGTGACAAATTTCCCAATTTATATCAATTTTAAAATAAAACAATGCATTAACTTTTGTTTTTATCAATCCTAACTACGTTAACATTGGTGGTAATGTTATTTGAATGGTAAATCTCTTGATAAACTAAGTCAATTAAGATGGCACATAACCTACTCACAATACAGGTGAATGCATATTCAATATGAGTGTGTGTGTATATATTGAGTTGAGCTTGTTTTGGCTGTTCAGTAGGATCTTAGTACAACAGATGACAAATACTACTGATTGCCTTCCAATTTGGGACTTACACTACATGGCCAAAAGTATCGTGGACACCTGCCCGTCGAACATCACATTCCAAAATCATGGCCATTAATATGGGGTTGGTCCCCCCTTTGCTGCTATAACAGCCTCCACTCTTCTGGGAGGGCTTTCCCACTAGATGTTGGAACATTTGCTGCGGGGACTTGCTTCCGTTCAGCCCACAAGAATTAGTGAGGTCTGGCACGGATGTTGTGCGGTGGGGCAACTTGTCGCAGTTCAAATTCATCCCAAAGGTGTTCGATGGGATTGAGTAGAGACTCTGCTTTTTGGGAGTCAAGTTAAAAAGATTTCAAATAGACATTTCTTGATATAAAACTTTTTAAGTTGCATGTATTTGAAAAAATATTGGTCAGTCCAAAATTGCTTTATAATTCTGTCACGGAAATAAATGTATTTCCTGTTGCAAATAAATTTACAGTTTCTATGCGCTGTAGTTTTCCATGTGGACCAATGTATCTGTGAATTCTGAAAAGCTATCCAAGGATTGTTCCATAGGGTTGTGTTTTTAGGGAGTGATATTGGTTCTTGTAGAATCCGTTTCATTTACTTCCATGTAGTTATAGTGTTCTTAACTCCCAAGTTAATGTTCTTAGCTTCATCTTTAGACATGTGAAAAGATTCTGGGGATGAGAATTTGCATCTTCCAATATGTACCAATTGTTCTGCTTTGGTGCATTTAACTACACTAGTGGACAAAACATTAGGACACAGACTGAACCAGGTGATCCAGGTGAAAGCTATGATCCCTTATTGATGTCACTTGTTAAATCTACTTCAATCAGTGTAGATGAAGGGGAGGAACAGGTTAGAAGGATTTTAAAGCCTTGAAACAGGTGAGACATGGATTGTGTGTGTGCCATTCCAGAAGGGGTGAATGGGCAAGACAAAAGATTGAAGTGCCTTTCAGCGGGGTATGGGTAGTAGGGAGCTAGGCGCACCGGTTGGGTCATGAACTGCAACGTTGCAGAGTTTTTCAAGCTCAACCGTTTCTTGTGTGTATGCAGAATGGTCCACCACCCAAAGGACATTCAGCCAACTTGACCCAGCTGTAGGAAGCATTAGTCAACATGGGCCAGCATCCCTGTGGATGCTCTCAAGCTTGTGCATCCATGCCCTGACAAATTGAGTCTGTTCTGAAGGGGGGAGGGAGTGACTCAAGGTGTTCTTAAATTTTGGTTACTCGGTATGTCAAGCCAAGTAAAAGCCCTGGTTGGCGGTTGAAACAATTCCTAGTCTGGAAGGTTAAAACCACCCTCTGGAAGATTTTTATTCTATCAGTTTTATTTGCCCATATAAAGTCTGTTATGACCTGAGTATACTTTCTTAAAACAATGTCTTCGGTCGGGGTGTTGGTATTACTGAGAAATAAATAAGTAACATTTGGAGCCATGCCATTTTGAAAAGGTTTATTCTACTTGTAAGATTTATGGGAAAATTGTTGTATTTAATTAGATCTGCTTTCATATTGTTGATAATGGGATTATGTTATCTTTATAAACTTGTTATTTGTTGTTACTTATTAAGCATCCTAAGTATTTTATATTTGTTGTGGTCCACTTAAAGAATTGCTGTAGATCATGAGTTATTATTTTCCTATTGCCATTATTTTGTTTTTTTCCATATTCATTTTATATCCTGAGATTATAGGGCATTCTGAAAATATTTTTAGCAAAGGCGGGCATTGGGTTTTCAATATTGATCAGGTATATCAGGAGATCATTTGCCAAATAAGTTTAGTTTATATTCATGTTTACCAATATTTAGGCATTTTAAAATCATCTAATCCGACTATCAACTGTCCAATTTCGGAAATCATCTAATCCGACTATCAACTGTTCAATTATACGGATATGATTGTGGCTGGTCAATCAGCACCCAGTAAATAGCTAACGTTACACGCCAAGTCAGTGGCTCGTGAGCGGAAAATTGTGCATGTTCAAAATGATGACTAGCTTCGCGTTAGCTGGCTACATGGGCAATTAGCTCTTATCTGATATCTTAGCACCATGTTTATCTAGCCGCTGCTAGCGTAGTAGCTAATATAGCTAGCTAGCTACTACCACCCCAACAGATGAAGGGTTAGTTATCCTTATTTTGCTAGCGGGTCACTAGCTATCTGCATAGCTAACTAGCTTATTGCATGCACGTCGACACAAGCCTTGTTATTAGTGAATTAAACTAATATTTACAACAGGAGTTAAATGTTGGTCTCTGTGTCAATTCAACCGTTTCTCAATACTATCCAATCAATCAATCAATTTTATTTTATATAGCCCTTCTTACATCAGCTATATCTCGAAGTGCTGTACAGAAACCCAGCCTAAAACCCCAAACAGCTAGTAATGCAGGTGTAGAAGCACGGTGGCTAGGAAAAACTCCCTAGAGGCCAAAACCTAGGAGAAACTAGGGAGGAACCAGCTATGAGGGGTGGGCGGTCCTCTTCTGGCTGTGCCGGGTGGAGATTATAACAGAACCATGCCAAGATGTTCAAAAATGTTCATACGTGACAAGCATGGTCAAATAATAATCAGGAATAATCTCAGTTGGCTTTTTCATAGGCGATCATTGAGAGTTGAAAACAGCAGGGTCTGGGACAGGTAGGGGTTCCATAACCGCAGGCAGAACAGTTGAAACTGGAATAGCAGCAAGGCAGGCGGACTGGGGACAGCAGGAGTCACCACGGCCGGTGGTCCCGACGTGTGGTCCTGCGGGCTCAGGTTCTCAGTTGGCTTTTCAGCCGATCATTAAAGTTGAAAACGCAGGTCTGGGACAGGTAGGGGTTTCGTAACACGCAGGCAGAACAGTTGAAACTGGAATAGCAGCAAGGCCAGGCGGACTGGGGACAGCAAGGTGTCAGCATGCCCGGTGGTCTGCGCGTGTGGTCCTAGGGCTCAGGTTCTCAAGAAAGAAGAGAGAGAATTAGAGAGCATACTTAAATTCACACAGGACACTGGATAAGACAGGAGAAGTACTCCAGGTATAACCAACTACCCCCCAGCCCCCCGACACATACACTACTGCAGCATAAATACTGGAGGCTGAGACAGGGCGGTCCGGAGACACTGTGGCCCCGTCCGAAGAAACCCCGACAGGCCAAACAGGAAGGATATAACCCCACCCACTCTGCCCAAAGCACAGCCCCCGCACCACCAGAGGGATATCCTCAACCACCAACTTACAATCCTGAGACAAGGCCGTATAGCCCACAGGGGTCTCCACCACAGCACAAACCAAGGGCGCCAGCCCAGACAGGAAGATCACGTCAGTAACTCAACCCACTCAAGTGGCGCACCCCTCCCTAGGGACGGCATGAAAGAGCACCAGCAAGCCAGTGACTCCCAGCCCCTGTAACAGGGTTAGAGGCAGAGAACCCCAGTGGAGAGAGGGGAACCGGCCTGGCAGAGACACGCTTCGTTGCTCCCAGAGCCTCTCCGTTCACCTTCACACTCCTGGGCCCAGACTACACTCAATCATATGACCTACTGAAGAGATAAGTCTTCAGTAAGGCTTAAAGGTTGAACCGGGTCTGCGTCTCTCACTGGGTGAGCAAACTGTTCCATAAAAATGAGATCTATAGGAGAAAGCCCTGCCTCCCGCTGTTTGCTTAGAAATTCTAGGGACAATTAGGAGGCCTGCGTCTTGTGACCGTGCGTACTTATTGGTATGTGCGGCAGGACCAACTCGGGAAAGATCAGGTGGAGCAAGCCCATGTACCGCTTTATGGTTAACAGTAAAACCTTGAAATCAGCCCTTGCCTTAACAGGAAGCCAGTGTAGGGAAAGCTAGCACTGGAGTAATATGATCAAATTTCTTGGTTCTAGTCAGGATTCTAGCAGCCGTATTTAGCACTAACTGAAGTTTTTTAGTGCTTTATCCGAATGCCGGAAATAGAACATTGCAGTAGTCTAACCTAGAAGTAACAAATGCATGGATTAATTTTTTCTGCATCATTTTTGGACAGAAAATTTCTGATTTTTGCAATGTTACGTAGATGGAAAAAAAGCTGTCCTTGAAACAGTCTTGATATGTTCGTCAAAAGAGAGATCAGGGTCAAGAGTACGCGAGGGTCCTTCACGGTTTTATTTGAGGCGACTTTACAACCCATCCAAATGAGGTGTCAGATTTAACAGAAGATCTCTTTGTTTCTTGGGACCTAGAACAAGCATCTCTGTTTTGTCCGAGTTTAAAAGTAGAAAGTTTTCAGCCATCCACTTCCTTATGTCTAAACACAGGCTTCTCGCGAGGAGCAATTTTGGGGAGCTTCACCATGTTTCATTAAATGTACAGCTGTGTGTCATCCGCATAGCAGTGAAAGTTAACATTATGTTTTTCGAATAACATCCCCAAGAGGTAAAATATATAGTGAAAACAATAGTGGTCCTAAAGCGGAACCTTGAGGAACACCCGAAATGTTACAGTTGATTTGTCGGAGGACAGACCATTCACAGAGACAAACTGATATCTTTCGGCGGTAAAGATCTAAACCAGGCCAGAACTTGTCCGTGTAGACCAATTTGGGTTTCCAGTCTCTCCAAAAGAATGTGGTGATCGATAGTGTCAAAGGCAGCACTAAGGTCTAGTAGACGAGGACAGATGCAGAGCCTCGGTCTGACGCCATTAAAGGTCATTTTACCACCTTCACAAGTGCAGTCTCAGTGCTATGATGGGGTCTAAAACCAGACCGAAGCATTTTCGTATGCATTGTTTGTCTTCAGAAAGGCAGTGAGTTGCTGCGCAGCAGCTTTTCCTAAAATTTTTGAGAGGAATGGAAGATTCGATATAGGGCGATAGTTTTTATCTTTTCGGGTCAAGGTTTGGCTTTTTTCAAGAAAGGCTTTATCACTGCCACTTTTTAGTGAGTTTGGTACACATCACGTTGGATAGAGAGCTGTTTATTATGTTCAACATAGGGGGGCCAAGCACAGGAAGCAGCTCCTTCAGCAGTTTAGTAGGAATAGGATCCAGTATGCAGCTTGAAGGTTTAAGGCCATGATTATTTTCATCATTGTGTCAAGAGATATAGTACTAAAACACTTAGAGTGTCTCTCCCGATCCCAGGCCCTCGCAGCGTCTAACAGATCCAGGACAGCTAAGCCCTGGAGGAATGCGCAGATTCAAAGAGGAGTCCGTAATTTGCTTTCTAATGGTCATGATCTTTTCCTCAAAGAAGTTCATGAATTTATTACTGCTGAAGTGAAAGCCATCCTCTCTTGGGAATGCTGCTTTTTAGTTAGCTTTGCAACAGTATCAAAAGAAATTTTGGTTGTTCTTATTTTCTCGATTAAGTTGGAAAAAGTGGGATGATCGACACAGGCTCTTGGTGCTGCACGGTGCTGTCTTTCAAGTAGTCGGAAGACTTCCAGTTTGGTGTGGCGCCATTTCGTTCCAATTTCCTGGAAGCTTGCTTCAAAGCTCGGGTATTTTCTGTATACCAGGGAGCTAGTTTCTTATGACAAATGTTTTTCGTTTTTAGGGGTGCAGCTGCATCTAGGGTAGTGCGCATGGTTAAATTGAGTTCCTCAGTTAAGTGGTTAACTGATTTTTGTCCTCTGACGTCCTTGGGTAGGCAGAAGGAGTCTGGAAGGGCATCAAGGAATTTTTGTGTTGTCTGAGAATTTATAGCACGACTTTTGAGTGCTCCTTGGTTGGGGTCTGAGCAGATTATTTGTTGCGATTGCAAAGCGTAATAAAATGGTGGTCCGATAGTCCAGGATTTTGTGGAAAAACATTAAGATCTACAACATTTATTCCATGGGACAAAACTAGGTCCAGAGTATGACTGTGGCAGTGAGTAGGTCCAGAGACATGTTGGACAAAACCCACTAGTCGATGATGGCTCGAAAGACTTTTCGGAGTGGGTCTGTGGACTTCTCCATGTGAATATTAAAATCACCAAAAAATTAGAATATGATCTGCTATGACTACAAGGTCTGATAGGAATTCGGAAACTCAGAGAGGACGCTGTATATTGGCCCAGGAGGCCTGTAAACAGTAGCTATAAAAAGTGATTGAGTAGGCTGCATAGATTTCATGACTAGAAGCTCAAAAGGCAGCGCCATTTTTTTTGTAAATTGAAATTTGCTATCGTAAATGTTAGCAACACCTCCGCCTTTGCGGGATGCACGGGGAATATGGTCACTAGTGTAACCCGGGAGGTGAGGCCTCATTTAACACAGCAAATTCATCAGGCTTAAGACATGTTTCAGTCAGGCCAATCACATCAAGATTATGATCAGTGATTAGTTCATTGACTATGACTGCCTTTGAAGTGAGGGATCTAACATTAAGTAACCCTATTTTGAGATGTGGGTATCACGATCTCTTTCAATAATGGCAGGAATGGAGGAGGTCTTTATCCTAATAAGATTGCTAAGGTGAACACCGCCATGTTTAGTTTTGCCCAACCTAGGTCGAGGCACAGACACATCTCAATGGGTATGGCTGAGCTGACTACACTGACTGTGCTATTGGCAGACTCCACTAAGCTGGCAGGTTGGCTAACAGCCTGCTGCCTCCTGCACCCTATTTCGCTGTGGGGCTAGAGGGAGTGAGAGGCCTATCTATGTTGGTAGATAAGATGAGAGCACCCCTCCAGCTAGGATGGAGTCCGTCCCTCATCAGCAGGTCAGGCTTGGTCCTGTTTGTGGGTGAGTCCCAGAAGAGGGCCAATTATCTACAAATTCTATCTTTTGGGAGGGGCAGAAAACAGTTTTCAACCAGCGATTGAGTGCTGAGACTCTGCTGTAGGCTGTCACTCCCCCTAACTGGGAGGGGCCAGAGAAAATTGTCTCGGTGCGACACATCTTTCTAGCTAATTTACACGCTGAAGCTATGTTGCACTTGGTGACCTCTGACTGTTTCATCCTAACATCTACACCTTTCTGTTGGAGAATGAGCTGACTTTCTGCTTGCTGGGCATTGTACAGTGCTCGTGGCTCAGGCGGTGAGTGGGGGCTGGCATAGCAGCAGTTTTGATATGTGGACGGTGTATCGGCAAAGCAGTTAGAGAAGGGCCGATAGGCGATAGACTAGAAAAGGCCAATATCGGCCCGATATATATCAGCTCGGCCGATCAACGGTCGTTCTCGGTCAACTTTACATCCACCACCCCTCTTTAACTGTCACTTCATCTCTAACTTAGTTGAGTGTTTTGGTCTTTATTGCTATTTAAAGCTTTGGCACATTTGAGATCGGTAGTAAATAGCTGTTCTAATTACCCAGAAATATGCACGTTTAGCATTTACATCAAATTGTATATTTATATTAAATCTATATTTGCATCACCTAATAGTAGCTATCTACATTTTGATATTAGTATGAGCAATACTAATGAAAACGTGTGTTCTCTGTGCAGGCACCACAGCCCTGTATCTGTTCCTGGGGATGCATCCTGATCTGACCAGTAACTACCCCAGCAAGGAGACCTTTGAGGAGATCCAATTCTTCAATGGCCACAACTACCACAGAGGCATCGACTGGTATGTGATTCCCCTTGTCCTACCCTAACATATTCATTGTCACCAGTCAGTTGGGCACTAATTCCTCTTCTCCAACACGTTTACAACATTCCTGGTTGTATTTTGGGGGGCAGCATGAATGAATGGAGACACATTGCTCCTGTAAACCACCATGCTTTTCATAGTATATTAAACCAACTGAGTTGCCCAGTTTTAAAACATATTCCAGTTAGTATTATTGGCTTTAGGGGAACATTTCATCCTTCAAAGGGAGAGGATTTAGTTCAACCCCCTCTGAGCTCAATCATTGATTAACAGAAAGCAGACAATTTGGATTTATGAATCAGACATGAATGTGTGTGGTGGGCTCAGTTGTGGAAGATCTTTCTTGTCTGCCAAGTCTGTGTCTGTCTCTTACTCCTGCTCAGCTAGTGACTGGTTTATGCTGGTGCAATCATATGTTTTATCCATTAAATTGCATAGTTATTGATGAAAAATGAAAGTAGTTTTGTGTTTAGGTAGGACTAGGCTGTTACGGTGACCGTATTACCGCCACACCGGCGGTCACGAGTCATGACAGCAGTCAAATTCCACGTGACCGTTTAGTCACGGTAATTACGCTTCTCCAAGCTCTGATGCTGCTGATGGTCATTAGTAGCCTACCAAACTTGCTAACTGCCTGGTACTCAGCACTCTATTGTCCCTCTAATCACTCTGACATCAATGCAAATGTTATCGAAAATCTAATCAAACACTTCATGAGAGCCCATAAACTCATGTTGCGCAACATTTCTATAGGCTATGCAATTGTGTGAGAAAACAGAGTGATGGCCTCTACTAAAAAGAGGAGGATCCCATCAGCTTACTATAAGCTAGGCCTACTATACAGTGCATTGGGAATGTATTCAGACTCCTTGACTTTTTCCACATTTTGTTACGTTACAGCCTTATTCTAAAATGGATTAAATATGACAGCCCGCTTTGAGTTTGCCAAAAGGCACCTAAAGGACTCTCAGACCATGAGAAACAAGATTCTCTGGTCTGATGAAACCAAGATTGAACTCTTTGGCCTGAATGCCAAGCGTCACATCTGGAGGAAACCTGCCACCATCCCTACGGTGAAGCATGATGGTGGCAGCATCATTCTATGGGGATGTCTTTCAGCGGCAGGGACTGGGAGACTAGTCAGGATCTAGGGAAAGATGAATGGAGCAAAGTACATAGATCCTTGATGAAAACCTGCTCCATAGCGCACAGGACCTCAGACTTGGAAGGTGAACCTTCGCCCCACAAGACAACGACCCTAAGCACACAGCCAAGAGAACGCAGGAGTGGCTTCGGGACAAGTCTCTCCCTGACAGTCTGTAATACCTACATGTTTCAAGCAGACCACCATAGTCCCTGTGCCCAAGAAAGCGAAGGTAACCTGCCTAAATGACTACCGCCCCGTAGCACTCACGTCGGTAGCCATGAAGTGCTTTGAAACGCTGGTCATGGCTCACATCAACACCATCATCCCGGAAACCCTAGACCCACTCCAATTCGCATACCGCCCCAACAGATCCACAGATGACGCAATCTCAATCACACTCCACACTGCCCTTTCCCACTAGGACAAAAGGAACACCTATGTGAGAATGCTGTTAATTTACTGCAGCTCAGCGTTCAACACCATAGTGCCCACAAAGCTCATCACTAAGCTAAGGACCCTGAGACTAAAGACCTCCCTTTGCAACTGGATCCTGGACTTTCTGACGGGCCGCCCCCAGGTGGTAAGGGTAGGCAACAACACATTTGCTACGCTGATCCTGTCCCCTCCTGTACTCCCTGTTCACCCACGACTGCGTGTCCAAGCACTACTCCAACACCATCATTTAAGTTTGCTGACGACACAATAGTAGTAGGCAACGATGAGACAGCCTATAGGGAGGAGGTCAGAGACCTGGCAGTGTGGTGTCAGGACAACAACTTCTCCCTCAATGTGAGCAAGACAAAGGAGCTGATTTGTGGACTACAGGAAAAGGAGGGCTGAACAGGCCCCATTATTATTATAATAATAATAATAATAATAATAATAATAATAATATGCCATTTAGCAGACGCTTTTATCCAAAGCGACTTAGTCATGCATGCATACATTATTCGTTTTTTGTGTATGGGTGGTCCCGGGGATCGAACCCACTACCTTAGCGTTACAAGCGCCATGCTCTACCAGCTGAGCTACAGAGGACCACCCATACACATCAGAGGACCACCCATACACATCAGAGGACCACCCATACACATCAGAGGACCACCCATACACATCAGAGGACCACCCATACACATCAGAGGACCACCCATACACATCAGAGGACCACCCATACACATCAGAGGACCACCCATACACATCAGAGGACCACCCATACACATCAGAGGACCACCCATACACATCAGAGGACCACCCATACACATCAGAGGACCACCCATACACATCAGAGGACCACCATCAACATCAACGAGGCTGTAGTCGAGCGGGTCGAGAGTTTCACGTTCCTTGGTGTCCACATCACCAACAAACTATCATGGTCCAAACACACCAAGACAGTCGTGAAGAGGGCACGACAACACCTTTTCCCCCTCAGGAGACTGAAAAGATTTGGCATGGGTCACCAGATCCTCAAAAAGTTCTACAGCTGCACCATCGAGAGCATCCTGACCGGTTGCATCACCGCCTGGTATGACAACTGCTTGGCATCCGACCGTAAGGCGCTACAGAGGGTAGTACGTACGGCCCAGTACATCACTGGGGCCAAGCTTCCTGCCATCCAGGACCTATATACTAGACAGTGTCAGAGGAAGGACCAAAAAATTGTCAGACTCCAGTCACCCAAGTCATAAACTGTTCTGTCTGCTACCGCATGGCAAGCGGAACCGGAGCGCCAAGTCTAGATCCAAAAGGCTCCTTAATAGCTTCTACCCCCAAGCCATAAGACTGCTGAACAATTAATCAAATGGTCACCCAGGCTATTTACATAGCTGTTTATTATCTATGCATAGTCACTTTACCCCTGCCTACATGTACAAATTACCTCGACTAACCTGTACCCCCGCACATTGACTCGGAACCGGTACCCCCTGTATATAGCCTTGTTATTGTTATTTTGTGTTACTTTTATTTTATTTTTTACTCTAGTTTATTTAGTAAATATTTTCTTAACTCTATTTCTTGAACTGCATTGTTGGTGAAGGGTTTGTAACTAAGCATTTAAGTATTTGGCGCATGTGACAAATAAAATTTGATTTGATTTGAATGTCCTTGAGTGGCCCAGCCAGAGCCCGGACAAGAAACCAATCGAACATCTCTGTAGAGACCTGAAAATAGCTGTGCAGCGATGCTCCCCATTCAATCTGACAGAGCTTGAGGGGATCTGCAGAGAATAATGGGAGAAACTCCCCAAATACAGGTGTGCCAAGCTTGTAGCGTCATACCCAAGAAGACTCGAGGCTGTAATCGCTGCCAAAGGTGCTTCAACAAAGTACTGAGTAAAGGGTCTGAATACTTATGTAAATGTGATATTTAATTTTTAATACATTTGCAAAAATGTCTAAACTTGTTTTTTACTTTGTCATTATGGGGTATTGTGTGTAGATTGAGGAAAAAATACAATTTTATCCATTTTAGAATAAGGCTGTAACATAAGAAAATGTGGAAAAATTCAAGTGGTCTGAATACTTTCCGAATGCACTGTATTTCTTTCTCAACTTTCCTAATATTAAGCACATTGCTTCTCTTTACAACAGGAGTATAGCCTACCTGGCTGGCATGAAAATGAACCACGGGAAAAGCGTCCTCCATTCGCTATTTAAGTGCATAGATTACTTTTTTTTCTTCCGCTGCCCCTGTTTGGAGATAAGTGCATGATAATAGTCCATTCTAAATCGAAACAAATTTCACACACGTATTATTTAGTATACAAGATTAAATCAAGAAGAGTGTGATGGGTGACAATATTAGTCACTTGTGAATGATGCCCAGCTTAAGGAAAGAAACAGCGCATGCTTTTTCCCCCAGACTTTTTCAAATCATAGTCTCACACCTCATGTAGCCTAGCCCATAGGCCTATATGTTTTGATAAGGTTTGTATCACAACTAAAGTTACATAAATAACTCAAAATTAAACATATAGGATGACCTGTTTTCTTTGTTAACCGCTCAACACAGAATAGCTGCATGTGCGCACTCCCTCAAATCGTTTGGCGAAAATAGCCATTCTATTGTATTCATCTATGTTCAATTGTATTCTTCATACTATAAAATAATGCCACAGAATTCTAAGCAAATCTTGTCTGCTAAATTAACTAGTGTAGCCCACAGCCATATGGCATAGCCAGATCAGGACCTAACATAAGGACAACTCAGAGTATGCTATTCTGTTCTTCTGAAATAGACTACATTTTCTTCATATCATGTTTCTTTAGACCTGTCTGAAATAAATAATGGATTTATTGTGATGGTGTAGGCTATATTACATGGATTTATTCGACTTTTTCAAATGTACAGTACCAGTCAAAAGTTTGGACACATTTTTAACATTTACATTTTAGTCATTTAGCAGACGCTCTTATCCAGAGCGACTTACAGTTAGTGAGTGCATACATTCTTTTTATTTATTTTTATACTGGCCCCCCGTGGGAAACGAACCCACAACCTTGGCGTTGCAAGCGCCAGGCTCTACCAACTGAGCTACACGGGACACACCTACTCATTCCAGGGTTTTTCTTTATTTTTACTATTTTCTACATTGTAGAATAAGAGTGAAGACATCAAAACTATGAAATAACACATATGGAATCATGTAGTAACCAAAAAAGTGTTAAACAAATTGAGATTTTTCAAAAAGCCACCCTTTGCCTTGATGACAGCTTTGCACTCTTTTGGCATTCTCTCAACCAACTTGACCTGGCATGCTTTTCCAACAGTCTTGAAGGAGTTCCCACATATGCTGAGCACTTGTTGGCTGCTTTTCCTTCACTCTGCGGACCGACTCATCCCAAACCATCTCAATTTGGTTGAGGTCAGGGGATTGTGGAGGCCAGGTCATCTGATGCAGCACTCCATCACTCTCCTTCTTGGTGAAGTAGCCCTTACACAGCCTGGAGGTGTGTTGGGTCATTGTCCTGTTGAAAAACAAATGATAGTCCCACTAAGCCCAAACCAGATGGGATGGCGTATCGCTGCAGAATGCTGTGGTAGCCATGCTGGTTAAGTGTGCCTTGAGTTCTAAATAAATCACAGACAGTGTCACCAGCAAAGCACCTCCACACCTCCTCCATGCTTCATGGTAGGAACCACACATGCGAAGATCATCCGTTCATCTCCTCTGCGTCTCACAAAGACACACCGGTTGGAACCAAAAAATCTCAAATTTGGACTCATCAGACCAAAGGACAGATTTCCACCGGTCTAATGTCCATTACTCGTGTTTCTTGGCCCAAGCAAGTCTCTTCTTCTTATTGGTGTCCTTTAGTAGTGGTTTCTTTGCAGAAATTCCACCATGAAGGCCTTATTCACAGTCTCCTCTGAACAGTTGATGTTGAGATGTGTCTGTTACTTGAACTCTGTGAAGCATTTATTTGGGCTGCAAGTTCTGAGGCTGGTAACTAATGAACGTATCCTCTGCAGCAGAGGTAACTCTGGATCTTCCATTCCTGTGGCAGTCCTCATGAGAGCCAGTTTCATCATAGCGCTGGATGGTTTTTGCAACTGCACTTGAAGACATTTTCAAAGTTATTGAAATGTTCCGTATTGACTGACCTTCATGTCTTAAAGGAATGATGGACTGTTGTTTTTCTTTGCTTATTTGAGCTGTTCTTGCCATAATATGGACTTGGTCTTTTACCAAATAGGGCTATCTTCTGTAGGTGTGTTGGGTAGTAACCACAACTGATTGGCTCAAACGCGTAAAGAAGGAAAGAAATTCCCCAAATTAACTTTTAATAAGGCACACCTCTTAATTGAAATGCATTTCAGGTGACTACCTCATGAAGCTGATTGAGAGAATGCCAAGAGTGTGCATAGCTGTCAAGGCAAAGGGTGGTTATTTGAAGAATCTCAAATATAAAATATATTTTGATTTGTTTAACACTTTTCTGGTTACTACATGATTGTATTTTGTGTTATTTCATAGTTTTGATGTCTTCACTATTATTCTACAATGTAAAAATAAAGAAAAACCCTGGAATGAGTAGGTGTGTCCAAACTTTTAAATGGTAGTGTAGATGTTACAAAAGTCTGCATCAGTGGTTTGTAGGCTATGCATCGAAGCCAGGAGATGCTAATTGTTTATGTTAATTAACGGACAATTACCATGAGACCGGCAGTTATTTCCTTGACAATCAAACAAATTTTCATGACCGCCACAGCCCTCGGTAGGACATTGGTATTTGTGATGTATTCATAGACTTAGATAGACAGCTCTCATGCCCCAAATACTTTTTTAACATGGACAGCGCCATTGGGGACTTTCACCCTTTTGAAGTAGTCAACTGTGTGGGACTTCCTATGAGTTAAGGAAGGATCACATAATTCCGTCCAGGTCATCAGAAGAGATCAGTCGATTAATTATACTCCTGAGCAAACATTCCATTAACTGCATGGGGCAGTAAATCACTAACCTTGGCTTTTAGCTGTTAAGACAACACACTCCTGGTGGCAGTATGTGCACCCTTTCATAGAAGTAGTAGATGAACTTGACCCCTACTACCATACCCCGTTCAAAGGCACTTAAATCTTTTGTCTTGCCCATTCATCCTCTGAATGGCACACATACGCAATCCTTGTCTCAATTGTCTCAAGGCTTAAAAATCCTTCTTTAACCCATCTCCTCCCCTTCATCTACACTGATTGAAGTGGATTTAACATGTGACATCAATAAGGGATCGTAGCTTTCACCTGGATTCACCTGGTCAGTCTGCGTCCTAATGTTTTGTACACTCGGTGTATGTATCGGGTCCAGTGGCCTTGTTTAAACCCCTGTCTGTGTGTCTGTCTGTCTCTGTCTGTGTGTCATGATTGACAGGTACATGGAGTACTTTCCCCTACCCTCCAACACAAGCTCAGACTTTTACTATGAGAAGAGTGCCAACTACTTTGACTCAGAGGTGGCTGCACGGCGGGCAGCTGCCCTCCTGCCCAAGGCCAAAATAATCACCATCCTCATCAACCCTGCAGACAGGGCCTACTCATGGTACCAGGTGAGCCTCCTTCCCTCCGAGTAAAACCTCTTCCCACTGTTCCATTTCCAACACCAGACTATATTATAGGGATAGCAATTGGGTGAAATGCTGTGGGTGGCTTGAGGGTAGCATCACTCCTTTTCCAGGTCAGATGTACTGCTGATTTCCCTTGAGCTTGGAAATAAAGTAGCGAATAACCTGGTGCAGAAGTAGGTGATGTACCGGTTTGTACGAGTGAGAAATTAGTTGGAATGCCCTTTGCAAGGACACAGAGCTCTGGATTAAACTGACAAGGTGGACTTATTGTGATGTCATATCTGTCTGCTCTGCCCCCAGCACCAACGTGCACATGACGACTCAGTCGCCCTGAAGTATACTTTCCATGATGTCATCACTGCTGGCCGCGACGCCCCCATCAAGCTGCGGGTGCTCCAGAACCGCTGTCTGGTGCCGGGTTTGTACGCCACCCATCTGGACCGCTGGCTTAGCCACTACCACCTCAGCCAGGTAGGTTTGTCCATCTGGGTCCCATGTTCATGCTCATGTGTGTTTGCAGATTGTTCATAAGCATGTGGTTAAATGTGAACAAACATTGATTTATTCAGTCTGTGTCTATATGTACATGGTTATTAGTACAGTGGGTGTGTATAAGTTGTTGTTGGTATTTGAATTTGAGACCGCTCAGCTAGTCTGACATACTGTGGTGTTGTAAATGTGGTTCCTCAGATCCTGGTTCTGGATGGTCAAGTGCTGAGGACGGAGCCTGCTGCAGTGATGGACAAGATCCAGAAGTTCCTTGAGCTGACAAACACACTGAACTACCACAAGATTCTAGCGTGAGTGTCTTATTAGCCATTGCAAACATTATATACCCCTGGCTTTGCTAGAGCCAACATCACTATTGTAGAAAACTCATGGCAAATGAAGGTTTTTGTTTCGGCCTGGTAAAGTTGTCAGTTGGACTACTGTCATCACCGCTATCGATGGCAAGCAAATCAAACTATATTTGCATATAGCCATCTAGTTTATCCCCTGAAAGTTAGCTTGTTAACTAGCCATATTGATGTGATCTGTTATTAGCTAGCTAGCCAATTTGATGTGGTCCATCAATCAATCAATGTAGCCTATTTTGTCTGTCAGCAGCAATCATGATTGAAGTCTAGGCCTACATTGGTTGGAGAAAAAAGCACATTAGGTCTACTTAACACTATACAGTTGAAGTCGGAAGTTTACATACACCTTAGCCAAATACATTTAAACTCAGTTTTTCACAATTCCTGACATTTAATCCTAGTAAAAATTCCCTGTCTTAGGTCAGTTAGGATCACCACTTTATTTTAAGAATGTGAAATGTCAGAATAATAGTAGAGTGATGTATTTCAGCTTTTATTTCTTTCATCACATTCCCAGTGGGTCAGAAGTTTACATACACTCAATTAGTATTTGGTAGCATTGCCTTTAAATTGTTTAACTTGGGTCAAACGTTTTGGGTAGCCTTCCACAAGCTTCCCACAATAAGTTGGGTGAATTTTGGCCCATTCCTCCTGACAGAGCTGGTGTAACTGAGTGAGGTTTGTAGGCCTCCTTGCTCGCACACGCTTTTTCAGTTCTGCCCAAATATTTTCTATAGGATTGAGGTCAGGGCTTTGTGATGGCCACTCCAATACCTTGACTTTGTTGTCCTGAAGCAATTTTGCCACAACTTTTGAAGTATTCTTGGGGTCATTGTCCATTTGGAAGACCCATTTGCGACCAAGCTTTAACCTCCTGACTGATGTCTTGAGATGTTGCTTCAATATATCCACATAATTGTCCTTCCTCATGATGCCATCCATTTTGTGAAGTGCACCAGTCCCTCCTGCAGCAAAGCACCCCCACAGCATGATGCTGCCACCCCTGTGCTTCACGGTTGGGATGGTGTTCTTCGGCTTGCAAGTCACCCCCTTTTTCCTCCAAAAATAACGATGGTCATTATGGCCAAACAGTTCTATTTTTGTTTCATCAGGCCAGAGGACATTTCTCCAAAAAGTACGATCTTTGTCCCCATGTGCAGTTGCAAACCGTAGTCTGGTTTTTTTATGGCGGTTTTGGAGCAGTGGTTTCTTCCTTGTTGAGCGGCCTTTCAGGTTATGTCGATATAGGACTCATTTTACTGTGGATTTAGATAATTTTGTACCTGTTTCTTCCAGCATCTTCACAAGGTCCTTTGCTGCTGTTCTGGGATTGATTTGCACTTTTCGCACCAAAGTACGTTAATCTCTAGGAGACCGAACGCGTCTCCTTCCTGAGCGGTATGACGGCTGCGTGGTCCCAAGGTGTTTATACTTGCGTACTATTGTTTGTACAGATGAACGTGGTACCTTCAGGCGTTTGGAAATTGCTCCCAAGGATGAACCAGACTTGTGGAGGTCAACAATTTATTTTCTGAGGTCTTGGCTGATTTCTTTTGATTTTCCTATGATGTCAAGCAAAGAGGCACTGAGTTTGAAGGTAGGCCATGAATACATCCACAGGTACACCTCCAATTGACTCAAATGATGTCAATTAGCCTATCAGAAGCTTCTAAAGCCATGACATCATTTTCTGGAATTCTCCAAGCTCTTTAAAAGCACAGTCAACTTAGTGTATGTAAACTTCTGACCCACTGGAATTGGGATACAGTGAAATATAAGTGAAATAATCTGTCTGTAAACAATTGTTGGAAAAATTACTTGTGTCATGCACAAAGTAGATGTCCTAACCGACTTGCCAAAATTATAGTTTGTTAACAAGAAATTTGTGGAGTGGTTGAAAAACTAGTTTTAATGACTCCAAGTGTTTGTAAACTTCCGACTTCAACTGTATGTGTACCCAACTGTACAAAGTTTCTACCGGTAGCTTGCAAAGTAAATATTATCAGCTAACAGTACATTGGCAAATGCCCCCATTCTACTGCTTGAGCCCACAAAGGATGGGAAATTAAGCTAAACCACTCATACTTGTCAGGTATAGTTCACTTTTATTCTATATCACTCAAATATCCAATTAATGGTGGCCAATACTGAGAGATTTCAAGGCTACCCTCACAAATCTGAAATTACATAAATGATTTATTTATTTTTACTGATCATGAAAAGCATGCAGTTCCTTGCTGTATAACTCTGATAATGTGTGCAATTGTTTGGCGTTGAATAATCAGAAATTAGTAGTTCTGACTATGTTCTTCAAGAGGTGATGATATAACCAAATAATTAATATTCATTTAACAATCCCGGCACGCCGTTATTAATGGTTTTAGTGGAGCTGGGGATCTCCTTGCCCCCCAACAGGCAAATCGAACGCTCTGCACCTTATTGTGACATTTGATTGATAATGACCTAGTGGTCTATTAACTATACTGAACAAAAATGTAAAGTGTTGGTCCCATGTTTCATGAGCTGAAATAAAAGATCCCTGAAATTTTCCATACACACAAAAAGCGTATTTCTCTAAAATGTTGTGCACAAATTTGGTTACATCCCTGTTAATAAGCATTTCTCCTTTGCCAAGATAATCCATCCACCTGACAGGTGTGACATATCAAGGAGCTGATTAAACAGCATGATCATTACACAGGTGCACCTTGTGCTGGGGACAATAAAAGGCCACTCTAAAATGTGCACTTTTGTCACACAGCACAATGCCACAGATGTCTCAAGTTTTGAGGGAGTGTGCAATTGGCATGCTGACTGCAGGAATGTCCACCAGAGCTGTTGCTAGAGAATTGAATGGTAATTTCTCTACCATAAACTGCCTCCAATGTCGTTTTAGAGAATTTGGCAGTACTTCCAACTGGCCTCACAACCGCAGACCACGTATAACCACGCCAGCCCAGGACCTCCACATCTGGCTACTTCACCTGTGGGATCATCTGAGACCAGCCACCCAGACAGCTGATGAAACTGTGGGTTTGCGCAAACTGTCAGAAACCGTCTCAGGGAAGCTCATCTGCGTGCTCGCCAGGGTCTTGACCTGACTGCAGTTCGACGTCGTAACCGACTTTAGTGGGCAAATGCTCACCTTCGATGGCCACTGGCACGCTGGAGAAGTGTGCTCTTCACAGATGAATCCTGGTTTCAACAGTACCGGGCAGACAGCGTGTATGATGTTGTGTGGGCGAACGGTTTGCTGATGTCAACGTTGTGAACAGAGTGCCCATGTTGGTGGGGTTATGGTATGGGCAGGTATAAGCTACGGACAACGAACACAATTGCATTTTATTTATACATTTTGAATGCACAGAGATACTGTGACGAGATCCTGAGGCCCATTGTCTTGCCATTCATCCGCCGCCATCACCTCATGTTCAGCATGACAATGCACGGCCCCATGTTGCAAGGATCTGTACACAATTCCTGGAAGTTGAAAATGTCCCAGTTCTTCCATGGCCTGCATACTCACCAGACATGTCACTCATTGAGCATGTTTGGGCTGCTCTGGATAGTCGTGTACGACTGCGTGTTCCAGTTCCCGCCAATATCCAGCAACTTCGCACTGCCATTGAAGCGGAATGGGACATTCCACAGGCCACAATCAACAGCCTGATCAACTCTATGTGAAGGAGCTGTCGTGCTGCATGAGGCAAATGGTGGTCACACCAGATACTGACTGGTCTTCTGATCCACGCCCCTAAAATCTTTTTAAGGTATCTGTGACCAACAGATTCATATCTGTATTCCCAGTCATGTGAAATCCTTAGATTAGGGTCCAATGAATTTATTTCAATTGACTGATTTCCTTTTATATGAACTGTAAATCAGTAAAATCTTTGAAATTGTTGCATTTATATTTTTTGTTCAATGTAATTTACTGCATACCGCATGGCCAAAACTCCATCCCACCAAAACAGGCTGAAATTTCTGGTCGTTTTTTTCAACCAGCTCTTACACTAAAAGGTCATTATCGTCATTTTCCAACCTCCGTGTGGAAGTGTATATATAAACACAGGAAAATCAAGTTTTTGACTGCACTGGGCCTTTAAAGCAGGGATGGGCAACTTTGATGGGGGCCACAAAAAAATCTGAACTCATGAGGGGCTGCGGTTGCTCGTGGGTCTGTGTACCCACATCCATCTCCCGCCACATTGTGAGCAAAAACAAATGAGTGGCCCCTCTTGACAACGGAGAGTATGTTTTTGCCATGGGGTGTAGAGAAAATGTTGCAATTTTAGAACTCATTTCATGCAATTCTACTCATTTTGCCATGGGCCATAGAGGAAAATGGGCTGTTTTTACAGCTGATTTCCTACAATTCTAAACATTTTGACATAGGGTGGAGAGAAATGTTTGCAGTTTTTACTATGATGTCTGAGTGAGACTAACTAACAAAATCAATTTGGGCCCAACAGCAGGTCATTTTACCATTTTAGTTTAGATAGTTTAGCGGCCAGCTAACTTAGCAATCAAAAAATGTTTTGCTGATATGGGCTAATTGACTGACTATCAGTGACTGACATAAGAGAAAAACTGTTGATGCTCAACCAAATTTCGAAATTGCACCTTGTGTATTCTACTCTTCTAACTTGCAACAGTAAGTTGAGACGCCGTCTGAGTTGCTTAAAACATTTAAATTAAATAAAAAATGTTGGGGAAATTCATCCGAAAGCCTTCAAAATGGTGCGGGCCTCCAGTTGCCCATCCCTCCTTTAAAAGCATTGAGCTGGCCAACACCACCGTGATTGTGAAGGAACCTATCTTTTCAGTCGGAGCGGAGGTGCTTGGTTTGTGAACAGCTTTGATGTGATTTTCAGAATGCGCTCTTCTGGAGGGATTACCATCACTTTGACATCACCATGCCAACCTATACCCTTTCTTCTGCCTCCCCCTGTTCACCAGCCCCCCTATATCTGTTTCTGCCTCTTGATGCTTGACCACATAATTACCCTGCCAAACTGCAGCAAACAGCCACATCCTCCTGTGGACAATGGATATGGTTTGTCCCGCGTCTCTTCAGTAAACACCAAGAGCCGCAAACATCCGTTCAGGATGTTCCCTTTTTGATTAGGTCGATGAGAATTAATTTTCAACATTTTGACTGGCCCACCTCCATTGTATGGTTCTGTGTTCCTCTGTCACCAGGTTTGATCCCAAAAAAGGGTTCTGGTGCCAGTTGTTAGACGGAGGGAAGACCAAATGTCTGGGCAAGAGTAAAGGACGGAGATACCCCGACATGGACACGGATGTAAGTTATTATGGAACATGTACACAAACATAACAAAAACAACGTCTGCCTTTCCCTCAACTTAAAAACATACAATTATTCAACATAAAGATGTCACCTTGACAAGCAAGTATTTTTTTATATAGTTGAATTGTCTCTCCTAGAGTAGATTTTATAGAAGAAAAATATTTCTTTCCTATACAGTCAGTGGTGCTTTATGGTCTCATTGCCTGCCTGTCTGTGACAGCCTCCGCTCAACTTCTCTCAGGCTGGGCATGGAAAGCCACCGGATCTGTCAGTGTCTAATGAGCAGCCATAGAGAGGAGAGGGGTGTTGAGGGGGACAGGGTGGGCACTGAGCTCAGGTCCTTGAAGTTACCTTGACTGCGTTGGCACAGACACCTCGGGGGTAATTAGCTGGGATGACAGGGCTCATGAGACACACAGAGCAGAGCTGCAGTGCCCGCTGCCTGAGTTACTCAGTAGTCTGGACAAAAACTCTCTCTGAAAACTAAGTTAACTAAAGGTCATTAAATGTGATGTTGTTCCCTGGGCATAAGAGTTAGATACACATCATAACATTGAAGATTGTCATATAATTTCGATATCAAAAATAGCTGCAAGCAGCCATATACATTTACCTTTTAGTTATTTAGCAGACACTCTTATCCAGAGCGATTTACAGGAGCAATTGGGGTTAAGTGTCTTGCTCAAGGGCACATCGACAGATTTTTCACCTAGTCGGCTCGGGGATTCGAACCAGCGACCTTTCGGTTACTGGCCCAACTCTCTTAACTGCTAGGCTACCTGCCGCCCCATATATAGGGGTTCAAGCTTTGGCCGCCCAGCGCCACCATCAGGAGAAATTGGACACATCACCCTTGGATCAGCTTCTTCTGTACTTACCACATTTGCCAAATATCAGAACTCAAAATCAAACATCCCGCAGTATGCTTTTGATGGATTTTGTACCGTTTTAATGTTGACTACTTTAAACGTCTTCTACTCCAGAACCGCTTGACCGATCGGCACCAACTTTGGTATGTAGCATCTATAAACCCATGTCTTTAAATATTTTCCAACACTCTAGTTCAAACAACATAAGCCAATGAGCTTGCATTCATGTTTTTTCCTGTCCAACAGCACCCTCATGAGGCCAAACTGAACCATACTCTACAGGTTAGCTAGACTCGCGTCCCTGAGCATGTGTGCCAAATTCCATGACGGAGTCAAACAGATCATGAGATATGAATATGTGCCCGTTATAGCGTCAGCATGTGGTGGATCTAATTGTTATTGCGTATGTTTAGTCTTGAACAGTGTTTGGAACATGTGTATAACGTTTTGTTTCAATACGAATAACCGTGTCTGATTTTATATGCATTTATGTGCCCGGTCACGCCCACTTAAATGTTTATTGGTCAGTAGCAGCCATGTTGTTTATGATGCTAGTCTGTAAAAACATGCGTTGTGAGACCTTGGTCCATATATGCCATGTATCAAGTTTCGTGCAGATCGTTCATTCGTGCCAGAGGAGTAGCTTTAAAAAAGATATATACAAAATGGCGGAAAATCCATCATGGCAGACCTTAAGGGTCCTTGAGGCAAATTTGTTCCTTGTGAGGAGAGGGACCTATGTACTGAATTTCAGGACTAGGTCAAACGGGGTGAGGGGCGTGAGCTTTCAAAGTTAGCATTTTCAATCACTTGTTATAGCGTCCCCAATTGCCATTGCATGAGATGTGTGGCCCTTGACCCTTTACCATCATGCAAGGTTGCAACCTCCTAGGCCCGACCATCTCACAGGAATTTGAATTTTTTCACCAAATCGGCAGAAAAAGGAAAGTAATCAACAGCAACCAGTACAGTAGGGTTTCACCCAGCTTCGCTGATTAACCCCTAACTAAATGGGCAACTGCTGTATCTAGGGTGGGAGCTACAAACTATGTATGTTTATTAAAAAATGTATTGTAGCTATATGACCCTATATTTGACACACACTCTCTCTCTCTCTCTCTCTTCCCCTGTTATCCTGTGGCAGTCTCGCTCCTTCCTTAGGGAGCATTACAGGGAGCAAAACATAGAGCTGTCCAAGCTGCTCTATAAGATGGGCCAGCCTCTACCCAGCTGGCTCAGGGAGGAGCTGCTCCACGCCAGGTAGCCTCAGCATGGCCGTGGACACAAGGACAGAGACGCCACCCCAACCTGACCCCCCCCCCCACAGAGGGGGACGCACGTGCTCGCCCCTCGGCTCCAGCCATTCACCGCCACGCAGGCTGACCAGGAGCTGAGGAAGCAGGAGAGACACAGACCCCACCCCCCATGCCAAATCAACCCAGCGGCTCCCAGTGGCCCCCATGTTCCCTAGCTTGGGGTGTGGGCCCTCAGGAGGGAAAAGAGGCAGGGGTGAAGGAGAGACAAGAACTGAGTTTAGGATTGTTCTACTTCTTTCTCAGAGAGAATGACCAAGTGCCCGTCACGGGCACATGGACACAGCAACACTGGGGCAAAGAGAGAAGAGGGAGGGATCGAAGAGATGCATCATTCCCTCAAAGGGGACCGATGTTCTTGTTCCGTCACTGACGTGTGCACTCTCTCACACAGACAGACACAGAGGGAAGGAGGAAGATGTCATTTCTCTGTGCCTGTCATGAAAAATACATTAGCCAATAATGGATATTCAAGTGCCAGAGTGGAATGTTCATTTGAAAGTATTTCTGAATTTATATTTTCATAATTAACACTCATATATTACTGGATGTCTGTATTTGTTTCCGAGTTATGGTTACACAACACAACTGTCGAGTCTTGTATGTTCCTTTTAACTGTTCCATGTTTTTAATCTGTGTTCATCTGAAACCTAACTGGAGCCCATGTATTGCTACCACAGACCACACTGACCCTTGACCTTTATCAAGTAAAATTACCTTTGGCTGTCTGAGACCTTCAATTGAATCAATCCACAGTGGATTAAAAAAGTGAAATATATACTGATACTTCCAAACGAGACAAGCTGGGCTTGCCTTGGTCAGTGGAATGTTCCCGCTTGTCCTTGGTTGTAACTGCCTTAATAATGAAACCCATTCCTAAATACAGCTGACCCCACCGTGTCTGTAGACTGCAAACTGAACATAAATGTGACATGAGAAATGTAGCTGCGTGTTTAAAGCCCATAAGGTGGACACTGCAATTTATCACTCTGAGGAGACAAGCATCATCATCATCATCATCATCCGACGTGTTACTGCACCGAGCAGATCTCTATTTCCACTAGTGATGGTAGAGGAGCATGATGTTGACTCTTTAAAAATGGATTTAACATTCATTTTGACAGCTGGTCAGTGTTATAATCCACATAATAATTCACATTTCCTGTTGCTGCGGGATTATTTTCCTGCTGTAGCAAACAGGCTCAAATTAAGATCCTACGTCTGTAAGTTTGCAGTAATGCGCCTCTTATATTTGCACTTCTCATTCTTATCAAATGCCTTATCAATTTAAGACTAAATTATGTCTTGTATAATTGATTAAAAACATTAAAGCACTACATTTTTATTTAACCTTTATTTTGACAGGGAGTTGATGCTGAGACTAGGGTCTATTTTCCAGGGGGCCCCTGCATAGCACCACAATACACATCAAAATACAATATATACATTAAACGACATTAATTTACACATTAAAATACACGTTATTATACACAACAGTACATGAAAAGCAAACATAATCATAAACAGACACGTTCTTCAGTAAAAAGGTCCCCTAATAACCGTCTGAAAGGCCCTAGAGCAGGGTTCTTCAATCCTGGTCCTGGAGGGCCGAAACACTTCTGTTTTTTATTTCTACCTGGTAGTTAATTGCACTCACCTGGTTTTCCCAGGTCTGAATTAGCCCCTGATTAGAAGGAGAGGATGAAAAACAGAGGTGTTTCGGCCCTCCAGGACCAGGATTGAAGAACCCTGCCCTAGAGGCACCAATTCTTCAGATGTTAAAGTGTATTGTAGATCATTCCACACGTAAGGTGTAACAAAACTAAAGGCAGGTCTACCCAACTCAGTGGAGATCGAAGGGATCTACAGAGTTGTCCATCCCTGAGCCTGAGTCCGGTAGCCCGTACATCGATAGGTTTAACGATGAGGTAAGGACTCCTGGTCTTTCCCAACTTAGCTCAACTCAAGCTAAATCCCCTCCCCCCTGATTTCTTCCTCCTATTGTTCCTGTAAAACTGGGCCAAGTGGGAGAGTAGAATAGAAGGATATCTGTTGATTTACTCCACTGGGGAAGTATACTGGTTCCCTTAGTCCTAATGTCCTAGTTTACAGTTACAGACAACGTCACAGTCTCCCCTTTCACCTAGAATGACTTTGCCACATGCTAAATCCAACACAGGATGTTGAGGGTCGTCGGTCAACATGGCTCTAGCTCGCCAGCATTTAGCTGCAGTGGTGAAGTTGATTTAGTATTTAGTATGCCCTTTGACAGTTGGTAGTGTTAAGTGGCCGCCTGTAAGAAGTGGTCCTTATCTGTCCCTGTAGGACGGCTCTTAGAGGTTCACACTGTGTCCCGTCATCCTCATGGTTTTATTTATCACCACAGCTTGTGGTCCTAGCTCATTTCAAAGTGTCCAATCAGGAGAGTTTTAGTGTGTTCTGTAAAGACTGAAATTTGGATTTTGAAGCTGCAAAATCTAACATTCTGAGGAGCTGGTGTTTTTCTATACAGGACACACAGGGCTTTCTTTTCTCCTGTTATTAGTCAAGGTTAGAGGAATGTGAACTCGCATTGTTTTATCTCTATTAGTTGCTATACAGATCTAAAGAATCTAAACATATCTGGGGGCTTAATTAAATGTTATTGTATTTCAGTTCCAGTGTGTCCATGCTCTCCTAGAAGCACAATATTTATTTCTCAGCACTAGCTGTTAGAAGAAGGTTCTGGTACAACTTTCCTGTTAAGGAGAACAGTCCTTGTTTGTGTGAGGGATTTTGCAGGGCTCCATTTTGTATTTTGTATTACTTGGACTCATGTAAAGAAGTGTGGATTTACGGGTCCATTCTAGATTAATTGTATTTAAGGTACTGAATCATGCACCTTGTGTGGTGACACACGGATGCACAAATGCTGCTCTCATTTCAATTTGCTCGAGGAGCTGTTATATATTCACGTTTCCTTTTTTGTCTTGAGCTATTTTACAACTTCCTGTGTCTTGAGCCATTTTACAATGCAATATGTGGTACAAGTGTTCTGGTTCAGAGTATCAGGGAGGGTGTTGTGTTGTTCCAGCCTATACCTGACAGTCAGGAGATGAGCCCAGCGTGTCCCCATGTCTGTGGGCTGATCCTTCTCTACCCCACTCACTCAGCAAAAGTCCCAGTATTGTACTTTCAAAGATTCTGTATGATGTTGGACATTTAATGAGTAGTTAATTCATGGTTAATGTTGGACATTAATGAGTAGTAATCGTTAATTAACTATAAGGAAATAATCATCATCTGGACTGTACAATCAACCAATTGTTGTTAATATTTTTTTATTGTTGGTAGCTAATATTTTTGTGATTTTTTTTTTAATTTACAAATAAAGAAACCACTGTCTTTTTAACTTGTTGTGCATCTTCATTTTCTATGTAGTTGATGATGATCTCTTGGAGCAAAGTAAAGTAAGCTATTGGCCAGGAGAGGGAGCATGTGGCTCATAGACTGTAAATTGGTTTCTTAGCTGCCAAATGACAGTAAATCCAACCTGTATCCCTATCAGCTGTCCTTCACAGCACTGCAAGCACAAACCTCAGCAATCTGTCCCTACTAAGCGCAATATTAACACATTTCAGATCATAGTTGGCAGATTCAACATACATTATATATACAAGGGTATGTGGCCACCCCTTCAAATCAGTGGATTCGGCTATTTCAGCCACACCCGTTGCTGACTGGTGAATAAAATCGAGCAATCTCCAAATTCTAACATAGACAAACATTGGTAGTAGAAATGGCCTTACTGAAGAGCTCAGTAACTTGATAACGTGGCACTGTCATATGATGCCACCTTTCCAACAAGCCAGTTTGTCAAATGTCTGCCCTGCTAGAGCTGCCCCGGTCAATTAAGTGCTGTTATTGTGAAGTGGAAATGTCTAGGAGCGACATCGGCTCAGCCGTGAAGTGGTAGGCCACACAAGCCCACAGAACGGGACCGCCGGGTGCTGAAGCGCGTAGTGCGTAAAAATTGTCTGTCCTCGGTTGCAACACTCATTACCGAGTTCCTAACTGCCTTTGGAAACAACGTCAGCACAATAACTGTTTGTCGGGAGCTTCATGAAATGGGTTTCCATGGCCGAGCAGCCGCACACAAGCCTAAGATCACCATGAGCAATGCCAAGCATCAGTTGGAGTGGTGTAACGCTCGCCGCCATTGGACTCAGGAGCAGTGGAAACGCGTTCTCTTGAATGATGAATCACGCTTCACCATCTGGCAGTCCGACGGACGAATCTGGGTTTGGCAGATGCCAGGAGAACGCTACCTGCCCCAATGCATAGTGCCAGCTGTAAGGTTTGGTGGAGGAGGAATAATGGTCTGTGGCTGTTTTTCATGGTTCGGGCTAGGCCCCTTAGTTCCAGTGAAGGGAAATCTTAACGCTACAGCATAAAATGACCTTCTAGACAATTCTGTGCTTCCAACTTTGTGGCAACAGTTTGGGAAAGGCCCTTTCCTGTTTCAGCATGACAATGCCCCCATGCACAAAGCGAGGTCCATACAGAAAGGGTTTGTCTATCGGTGTGGAAGAACTTGACTGGCCTGCACAGAGCCCTGACCTCAACCCCATCGAACACCTTTGGGATGAATTAGAACGCCGACTGCGGGCCTAATTGCCCAACATCAGTGTCCGACCTCACTACTGCTCTTGTGGCTGAATGGAAGCAAGTCCGAGCAGGTGTCCACATACTTTTGTTCATGTAGTGTAACATTCCTTCATTATTCCCTCAGGTCAATGATAGATTTCACCAATCGATTTTAAACTCAACCTTTTGATACAATATCATCTGATTTAACACTTGCACTTTGGTTGCACTGCACACCACCCCCATGTCAATGTACAGATTGAGAGGGTTAAATGGGCATCTTAGCCAATGTGTAATTTACATCAATTAAATTACAGTGGTCCTAATTTCAGCAAGCCCGAAGAGATAGGCCTATATAAGAAAATGATATTACCAGATTGTAGGAAGTGGTGCCAAACAAGTCATATTTCTGGATAAAGTCTTTACAGATACAAAAACTGACATTTAGATGGATGAAAATATGTGCTAAAATGAAGTGACGCATCTTGCATGGGTGATTTAACTTGATCCATTCCTATTACATAAACAGTATCCATGTTGGTGGATGTCTGAGTAATCTAGTGCATGTCCAGAGTACAGCTCAATCTCCTGTTGACACTAAATTGATGCTTGACTGAGCAGAGCCCTGTGCTACTACCACTGACATCCATCATCCCAGAGTGCACCTTGGCCAACATTGGGCTTTCAATCATCCTGGCATTCAGAATGAGCTGAAACATTAACTGCACACACTGATAATTTACTTCAGGGTTTCACCGCCAACTGGCTGGGTATTTCATAGAAGGTGACACTTTCTGTCACAGAATCCCGATGCTTATGAGGACTGTGTGCTCTCGTTCTCTGTGGCCAACGTAAGACATTTAAGCATGTTAACCCTCGCAAGGATGCCGGCCCAGACGGCATCCCAAGCCGTGTCCTCAGCGCATGTGCAGACCAGCTGGCTGGAGTGTTTACGGGAATATAAATCTCTCTATATCCCAGTCTGTTGTCACCACTTGCTTCAAGATGTCAACCATTGTTACTTTACCCAAGAAAGCAAAGGTAACAGAACTAAATGACTATTACCCCGTAGCACCTACTTCTGTCATCATGAAGTGCTTTGAGAGGCTAGTTAAGGACAATATCACGTCCACCGACACCCTAGATCCACTACAATTCACATATCGGCCCAACAGATCAATGGACAATGCAATCGCCATTGCACTGCACACTGCCCTAACCCACCTGGACAAGAGAAATACCTACTGTATGTAAGAATGCTGTTCATCGACTACAGCTCAGCCTTCAACACTATAGTGCCCTCCAAGCTCATCACTAAGCTCAGGGCCCTCTGTCTGAACCTCTCCCTGTGCAACTGGATCCTGGACTTCCTGACGGGCTGACCCCAAGTGGTGCAGGTAGGCAACAACACCTCCACCACGCTGATCAACAGAGGAGGTTGGTGGCACCTTAATTGGGGAGGACGGGCTCGTGGTAATGGCTGGAGCGGAATAGGTAGAATGGTGTAAAATACCCCAAACACATTGTTTCCATGTGTTTGATGCCATTCCATTTGCTCCGTTCCAGCCATTATTATGAGCCGTCCTCCCCTCAGCAGCCTCCACTGGTGCTCAGCTCCCTCCTGTACTCCCTGTTCACCCATGACTGCGTGGCCACGCACGTTTCCAACTAAATCATCAAGTTTGCTGACAACACAACAGTGGTAGGCCTGATTACCAACAACAATGAGACAGCATACAGGGAAGCGGTTAGAGCCATGGCAGAGTGGTGCCAGGAAAATAACCACTGCCTCAATGTCAACAAAATGAAGTAGCTGATTGTGGACTACAGGAGACAACAGAGAGAGCACGCCCCCATCCTCATCGATGGGGTTGCAGTGGAGAGGGTCAAAAGCTTAAAATTCCTTGGCGTGCACTTCACTGACAACCGGAAATGGTCCCTTCACACAAACTGCGTGGTAAAGAAGGTGCAACAGCGCCTCTTCAACCTCAGGAGGCTGCAGAAATTTGTCTTGGCCCCCAAGACCCTCACAAACTTCTACAGATGCACCATTGAAACCAGGTTGGGTACCCAGAATCATTGAAAACTGGTCACTTTAATAATATATACATACTGTTTTACCCACTTTATATTTGTATTTACTGTATTCTAGTCATGGCCCATCCGATATAGCTATTGCTGTACACACCTTTTCTATTCATATGCTGGCCTTACTGTCTTTACACACTATTATATGTATTTATATTCCGGTCTCTGACATTGCTCGTTCTGATATTTCTTAATTTTTCTGGATTATGTGTGTATTTTTTATTTATTTTTTGCTAGGTATTACTGCACTGTTGGAGCTAGAAACACAACCATTTTGTTGCACCTGCAATAACATCTGCAAATCTTTGTATGCGACCAATAAACTTTGATGTGATTCTTAGATGGTAGCCTCTTGGGTGATTCGACTCAGCCATAGAGATAGATAGAGGACTCTACTGCCCAAATTCCTGTTTTAGCATGGGCAGCGCCATTGAGGACTTTCACCATTTTGAGGTAGTCAACTGGGTGGGATTTGCTATGGGTTATGGAAGGACCACATAACTCCATCCAGGTCACCAGGATGGATCAACCAATGGATTATACTCGTGAGGAAACATTCCATAAGTGCAGGTGGCAGTAAAACACCGACCTTGGTTTTATACCTGTTCAAACAACACACTAGTTCAGTGGTTCCCAACTCCAGTCCTCAAGAACCCCCAACAGCACACATTTTTTTGTAGCCCCGAACAAAAAACACCTGGTTCAGCTCATTGAGGGCCTGATGATTAGTTGACTAGTTGAATCAGGTGTGCTTGTTGGGAGCAGATGTACTTGTAACAGATGTGATTGCGGCTATAAATCATTTCTAAAGATATAATGTGACTCGGCCCTTTTGAATAAGTTAGTCAATGAAAATTAAATGTCTCTAAAGACGAAAAAGGCAATGGGTCATCATTATTATCCACAAAAACAGTAAACCCTTTGAAAAACATGCGCGCTTTGATCCAGAATCTTCTAAATACATTGCAGGAATAAGTAAGATAAGGAATACATGAATTAGGTGTGAGATCTAACATGTTTATTATTTTCCATAAACAAATATGTAGGTCCAATACCTGGACTCTTCTTTAATGTAGTGAAACAAATTGTATAATTTGGCATAGTATATGACAGGACGAAATAGCATAAATTATATATATATATATATTTTTTTTTGGGGGGGTTGAAATAGCAGAATTTCACAAATTGAAAATTATGTGTAAATGATGCTGTGTACCTGTAAAAAAAAAAAAAAGGCCGGCCCTTTCCAACCTGATTGCGTGCTGTGCACATACAAACCGCTTGGAGGCAGTAAAGAGCGAGATCCACTTCCGGGGGAAAAAAAGATTGAACTTTGAACCCGGTTGCGAAAGTTCTTTCCTTTCCTGTTTCGGCTTTACTAGAGACACACACAGGTAAATTATCGCAGAATTGTTATCCAAATGAATCCTCATTCCCTTAAAGTATATATTGGCCCTTGTCTTTGTAATCGATAAACTAAACGTTTATAGCTAAGGAAAATGTGCGATTTGTCCGAAAATAGGTCTTGAAGTTTGTGGATTATACTACTTTAGTGTAGGCTGGAAAAAGCGATTTTCATCATCGCAAGGCCTGAGAATGTCGCTTGCTGGAGCACATTGAGTGGTATTCATGTAGAACTAGTTATTACAGCCATATTGTCCACAATGTCTTCACCCGTGTGCATCTTTGCTGCTGGGAAGTGGTATCTATGCCTTTTAATTGTACCGGAGTGTCATGTGGAGTGTAGCTTGCTCATGCCAACTGTAACCTTAGCTAGTTAGTTAATGTAACTAGCTTGCTGTCGCCGTGGTTGTACCGTGCTAGCCAGGTAGACTATGGGGCTACTGTAGTTTTTAGTCTTTATATTGTTGTGACAAGCACACATGGGTTCGTATGGAAATATTGTCGTTTTATACATTCTGGTGTCTGGTAGCTAATAAGGTAGCTAAGGTTAAGGCCACTCCACTGGCGTGTGTTGCCATGTGATGCTTGTAAATAACGTTAACTAGTAGTTACTGGTCAGTTAAGGTAATGGTTGACATTTTGCCAAGTGTTCTCATTGTGCACATAACTAGTGAGTGACACTTCAAATACAGCAATTCAAAAGCATCTTGTGGTGAAGTTATTTATCCATCCCCTACCAGGAGTCAGGATGTAGCCAGTTCGCTAGATATGGAAACGTTACTCTCTCCACCTGCCAGGCCTCAATCCGGGATCTTGCTTGGATGCTAATTCCAGGATTGGTAACTGATGCTTAAACTAAATGCTGACAAACGTGCTTTCCTTTGCAGCTATGGCACCTCGCAAGGGTAAGGAAAAGAAGGAAGAACAGGTCATTGCCCTGGGACCTCAGGTTGCCGAAGGCGAGAATGTCTTTGGAGTCTGCCACATCTTTGCATCCTTCAATGACACCTTCGTTCATGTCACTGACCTCTCCGGCAAGTAAGTACTGAAGGCATTAGAACGGTGCATGCTCGGCTTTGGAAAATATTAAATCTGTCTAGTGACCGAATACATTTTCAATCAACCTGCATGTTTCTTACAGCAATCGATGTCCATCACATTATTGTCTGTGCAGTGTTGTTCAGCTTTGGTTTGAAACGCTTTGCCCTAAACATGTCCCTGCACCTTCCAGGGAAACTATCTGCCGTGTGACTGGTGGTATGAAGGTGAAGGCCGACAGAGACGAGTCCTCCCCCTACGCCGCCATGTTGGCCGCACAGGATGTGGCACAGAGGTGCAAGGAGTTGGGAATCACTGCCCTGCACATCAAGCTGAGGGCCACTGGCGGCAACAGGTAATGAATCCCTCCCTCTGTTCACTGAAGCGCTTGTTGCTCCGTCAGACCTCGTCTTTTGTACATCCTTGTTGCACAGTGCTTGATGCAGCTAAATCGTTTTGGTAGGGCACATTGTGTCCTTTTGACGACTACTCTTGTTACCGCTGTAAATGGACAGATGAATTTAGAAGCGCAGTCTCTATTTTGCTTAGTCTTCTGAGTTGTGCAACTGGATTTGTCAATAGTCGGCTATGCATTAGATTTGTCTTTTGTGCAACAGTGTGAACGTTTGCATTTCAGAACCAAGACCCCTGGACCAGGAGCACAGTCTGCTCTCCGTGCCCTGGCTCGTTCTGGCATGAAAATCGGACGCATCGGTAAGCTTTAGCTCAGCCGCCCTGTCAGGAGAATCTGTTCTAAATTAGATCATTTATTTGATATACCAATGTTTCCCAACCCTCTCCTTGTACCAATGGATTGTCCCGTCCACATGTTAGTTAAAGCCCCTGCACTGACGGACGTGGCTGAGTCAACTAATCAAGGAGAGGGTTGGGAAACACTACCGTGTGTCTGCATATTTCATGCATCAAGGGTGAAATGTACTGGTTGTATGATGTTTTCCAGAGGATATAGATGTTTCAGTTGGGAAATGCTTTTTCTACTGGTCTTTGAATACTACCGTATTTTCCGCACTATAAGGCGCACTTAAAAGCCTTTCATTTTCTCAAAAAACGACAGTGCGCCTTATAATCCGGAGCGCCTTATGTATGGATCAATTGGTTAATTGGTTGATCCATACTGGTTGTACACGGCGCTCAAGGTGCTCTGTCAAAAATGTTTCAGTATGAAAAACCAATAAAAACAATTTAATAATAATGAAATGTTTCAGTACGACTGGTAAACTACAAAGCCGCACCACTTGCAGCATTACGGTAGCCAGTACACACCGGTATTGTGCTTACTCACAGTCCCACACCACTTGTGTGTGTATAAAGACCCCAAAATGGCACCTTTCAAGAGACACGCTTACGACGCAGAGTTCAAGCTCAAGGCTGTCGGTCATGCAGTAGAATATGGGAATAGAGCAGCAGCGAGAGAATTCAACATTAATGAATCAATGGTACGGAAATGGAGGAAGCAAGAAGATGACCTGCGCCAAGTAAAGAAGACTAAACAGAGTTTCCAGGGAACAAAGCGAGATGGCCACAGTTAGAGGACAAACTCGAACAGTGGGTTGTTGAACAGAGAGCAGCAAGTAGAAGCGTCTCTACAGTCACTATTCGAATGAAGGCAACAGCGCTAGCACGGGACATGACAATCGATGAATTTCGAGGCGGTCCTTCTTGGTGCTTTCGTTTTATGAAAAGACGTAATCTCTCCATCCGCACACGAACTACCGTCTCGCAGCAACTGCCAAAAGATTACCAAGAAAAGCTGGTCACTTTCCGCGCATACTGCAAAAATAAGATCACTGAAAAGAAGATCCGGCCAGAGCACATCACCAACATGGACGAGGTTCCACTCACCTTTGATATTCCCGTGAACCGCACTGTGGAGAAAACGGGGACCAGTACGGTGTCTGTACGTACCACAGGGAATGAGAAGTCATCCTTCACTGTAGTTCTCGCCTGCCAGGCTAATGGCCAGAAACTTCCACCCATGATTATTTTCAAGAGGAAGACCTTGCCAAAAGATAACTTTCCAGCCGGCGTCGTCATCAAAGCTAGCCCGAAGGGATGGATGGATGAGGAAAAGATGAGTGAGTGGCTGAGAGAAATTTACGTCAAGAGACCGGGTGGCTTTTTCCACACAGCTCCGTCCCTATTGATCTACGACTCAATGCGCGCCCATATCACCGATGCTGTCAAAAAACAAGTGAAGCAAACTAATTCGGAGCTTGCCGTCATTCCGGGTGGATTAACTAAAGAACTCCAGCCGCTAGATATTGGTGTCAACAGGGCGTTCAAAGCTAGACTGCGAGCTAAGTGGGAGCAGTGGATGACAGAAGGCGAACACACGTTCACCAAGACGGGGAGACAGCGCCGGGCGACTTACGCCACTATCTGCCAATGGATCGTGGATGCCTGGGCTGATATATCGGTCTCAACTGTGGTCAAAGCTTTCACGAAGGCAGGAATAATATCTGAACTGCCAGGCAACAGCAGCGACACTGACTCGGATAATGACGAGAGGGAGCCGGGCAGGTTGGATGCCGTAGTCGCCCAACTGTTCAATTCGGACACTGAAGAAGAAGAATTCGAGGGGTTCGTGGATGGGGAATGAACTGAAAAAGTGAGCTTTACGTGTTATATGTAACTGAACAATGTTGAGTTATGCACTAACGTTTGATTTAGTGGTATCAGACTGTTTCTTTTACTACGTGTTTACTGAATCAGGGAAAGGTTCCCCTCCACGTTTGGGAGAAGAGTGAGCAAGGCTGGGAGATATTGTTAATATGCACATTAACGTTTGAACAACATTACCATGGGAGTGAACGGAGTTGTCAGAACGCTTAATAAAGTTTGACTTTATCTGACTGTTTTGTTGACATTCCTTTTAGCACAGCTCCATCTAGTGGATGCATAACGCAACCCCAGTCAATTCGTTTGACTACAGTATCTTCTATTCTATGCGCCTTATAATCCGGTGCGCCCTATATATGAAAACAGTTCTAAAATAGGCCATTCATTGAAGGTGCGCCTTATAATCCGGTGCGCCTTATAGTGCGGAAAATACGGTACATGTGAAACAATTCAACTATTCTAGTGGCCTGTTTTGTTGGAGTCTCTTGAACAAGGTTGTGTAATTTACATGCATGCACTCGCATGCTTATGTCACAACCATGTCATTTGTACAACTTTTAGTCATATAGCAGACGCTCTTATTCAGCGTTACTTGAAGTTAGCGAGTCGCTCTGTCTCATGTCGGCCAAGTGTATGCGTCTGTTCAATGCCCTTCAGACAATATTCATTAAACATTTAAAAATGAGGATGTCAATGAATCAGGGATTCGATGTACAAGTCTGTTATGCATATGAAGACCAATGCTCGCTTTCTCCTTGCAGAGGATGTCACCCCTATTCCATCAGACAGCACCCGCAGAAAGGGAGGTCGTCGTGGGCGTCGTCTGTAAATGTGCTTTGAGTTTTTCACTCAATAAAAGGTTAATTCCAAACGCTGCTTTTGTCTGGTTCTTCAGTGTGTTTTCTATTTGTTGCAAGTCTTTCTAGGAAGAAAAATATATATATATTTATTTCCACACTGAGGATGGAATAATATTGTGGAAATTAGGGTCATGCCCTTTTAGTGTACAAGCTTTTCTGAAAAGTGCCTGAAATTTCAGCCTGTTTTGGTGGGATGGGGTTTTGGCCTGCCTGGGGACATCACCAGGTGATACATCGGTTAATAGACCAAAGAGTTCCAAACCTCAGCCACTAATGGTTAGTTTTCAGTTTTCCACTCTGACAGTCTTAGCGAGATTCTTGCTTGAGAAATTGCTCTTTGCTAAGAGACATTTTTTTGGACAATTTTTATTAAATAATCACAAGGTACTTAGGTACCCAGAAATGATTTGATGGTGAAATAAAATCTTGCTGAGCCACTGCATTGTTTTGCCAAAGCTTTGCTTTATTCCAGTTAATCCATACTGCCGGAAGTCGATTTGTTGGACCATTCAAAACGTGCCTCAATACCCCAATCCAAGCCTTTTAAATTAACAAACTTCCCATTTTATAGATAATTATTTACATAAGAACAAAATGTAATTTACATTTTAGTCATTTAGCAGACGCTCTTATCCAGAGCGACGTATAGTTAAGAGTGCATAAATTTTTCATACTGGCCCCCCGTGGGAATCGCACCCACAACCCTGGCGTTGCAAGCGCCATGCTCTACCAACTGAGCTACCGGAGGCCTGTAGCCTGTAATATTACTCTAGTGACAAACATTTCTGGTTGTACTACATACTCTTAATCCGTCTGGGAGAACCAGGATGTCTATCAGGAAAGGGGGATAACCTAGTCAACGGAATGCATTCAACCAAAATGTGTCTACAGCATTTAACCCAACCCCTTAATCGACGTCCGCGCCAAGGGCAGAACGGCAGATTTTTCTTCCTTGTTGGCTTGGGGATTTTAACCAGCGACCTATCAGTTACTGGCCCAATGCTCTTAACCGGGTTTCCCAAACTCAGTCCTGGGGCCCCCCTGGGTGCATGTTTCGGTTTTTGCCCTAGCACTACACAGCTGATTCAAATAACCAACTCATCAAGCTTTGATTATTTGCATCAAATCACGTTTTATTTGTCACATGCGCCGAATTCAACAGGTGTAGACCTTACAGTGAAATGCTTACTTACAAGCCCTTAACCAACAATGCAGTTTTAAGAAAGAATACAAAAAAAATGAAATAAAAGTAACAAATAATTAAAGAGCAGCAGTTAAATAACAATAGCAAGGCTATATACAGGGGTACCGAGAATGGGGAGTGCTAGGGCAGAAACCCTGCGCTAGGCTACCTGCCGCCCTTGAGTTTACACAGGCAGCCCAATTTATGATGATCTTTTTCATGTTTCTCTGCCCAGGCATTGCTGACGCATGCCAGATCTTACAACGCCTGGATAGGTATTTAACGTACCGGCTAACTATACTGAACAAAAATATAAACGCAACATGTAAAGTGTTGGTCCCATGTTTAATGAGTTGAAGTAAAATATCCCCAAAATGTTCCATACGCACAAAAAGCTTATTTCTCTAAAATGTTGTGCACAAATTTGTTTACATCCCTGTTAGTGAGAATTTCTCCTTTGCCAATATAATCCATCCACCTGACAGGTGTGGCATATCAAACAGCATGGTCATTACACAGGTGCACCTTGTGCTGGGGACAAAAGGCCACTCTTAAATGTGCAGTTTTGTCTCACAGCACAATGCCACAGATGTCAAGTTTTTAGAGAGCGTGCAATTGGCATGCTGACTGAAGGAATGTCCATCAGAGCTGTTGCCAGAGAATTTAATGTTCATTTCTCAACCATAAGCCACCTCCGTTTTAGAGAATTTGACAGTACGTCCAACCGGCCTCACAACCGCAGACAACGTGTAACCATGCCAGCCCAGGACCTCCACATCCGGCTTCTTCACCTGCGGAATCGTCTGTGGCCAGCCACCCAGACAGCTGATGAAACTGGAGTATTTATGTCTGTAATAAAGCCCTTTTGTGGTGAAAAACTCATTCTGATTGGTTGGGCCTTGCTCCCCAGCCAGGGTGGGGAGGGCATATAAAATCCATAGATTAGGGCCTAATGAATTTATTTCAATTGACTGATTTCCTTATATGAACTATTTGTAGCATGTTGTGTTTATATTTTTGTTCACTATACATGTTACAGCAATCTGTCACGTCGAATATGTGGTACGCAACCATTAGTTGATGCATGCAATGTCTGAGCAGGGGAACGCGACCTTTGTAACTGCTTTGTAGCGTAACTCGATTGGGTTATTATCCTTCATTGGCCATCTTTTTGACCTTTCGTCCAATGTACTAATCATTGGTTCCAAATAATTAAGCGTGGTGCATATTTTCAAGTAAATTACTAGAAATTATCTTTGGGAGATTTCTAAGTGTGACACTACTAGGGGAATACCACTGCCAGAGTCTATTATCCCTGAGGTGCAATTCATTTTGCAGCACATAGTAAAAACAATGGACACATTAACAACAAATACAGCAATATGTACACAAGAAATATACCCCTAAACCAGACAAGAATAGTAAATCCATACCTAAACGGTACACATTGAGGGATTGTAATTTACTCAAATGTTAGGTCCCATTAACACAAAACCTACTTCACTTTTCTCTAGTTAAGGAGCTGGTTTCCCAGACACAGATTTATCCTTAAAAAGCATACTCAATGGAGAATCTCAATTTAAATAGTTTTTAGTCCAGGATTAATCTGTCTGGGAAACCTGCCCTAGAAATTCCAACTAACCATTTGATCTATTGAACAAATCCATTGTTTTCGGTTAATCACAGATTGTCCATTATATTGACCAGATACTTAAGTGGCCACTCTGACAATGAAAATAAATGTTTTAAAAATGGAAGGCATTCGGGAGGCAAAATCAGATTGGATCGTTCTAGAGAAGGTAAATACGCGTGTGAACAACAGAACTAATAGTGTTTTTCTCAAAATTGCCGTGATGTCACGTCTCCTACTCATAGCAGTACACTCATGACAACCTTAGCATTAAGAAACTTATATTCGATCAAATAAGACACACGTAACAAATAAGTAGTTATTTTTTTTGTTAACCAAATTCGACAGTCTTATTGACCTCCATGCAAAAACTACTTGCTTGGTGAGCGAATAAATCGAAGAAAAAAAAGGCCTCCTACTGGAGAAGAGAGGTTCTGGTCACAGTTATCCCTCGCGTCGCTTCTTCCTCTGGGTTAGTCGCTGCAGACACCTAAATTATTGTATTTCCCCTTTGTGTTCAAGAAAATATGCCACCAACAACTGATGATGCTGATCAAGTCAGCCAATCAGAAATACTTTAATGAAACCAAACATGTCCAACCTGAACTTCCCTTATGAATCAGGGACTTTCCTTGAATTTGACCAATCTTACTTTCCCTTCTCCTCGGACAGATTATAAACTGTGTCTTGTTTTGGGTGAGCCATTTCAAATTGAAAACCAATTTAAAAGGTTGTAACAGAGAGACTGCCGCAGGATGTCTGAGCCACAGAGAGAGCGCCTCATCACAGCTCCCAGCGAGCAGACTGCAATTAATGTAGGAACTACATCAGGGTAAGGAATATTACATACTTTTTCTCTTGTCAATGTTTTTATTATAATTGTATAACATTTACAGGGTCATTTCAAATGGGCCATTTTGTTTATTTTATTCTTCCCGGGGGAAAGGAAACAATGATCAAACTGACAAAAAGTACTTTTTATTAGCCAGACTAAGCATTACCATCACCACAACGCTGGCTAAACGCCCATCTAGATATAAATAATTTTTTAGCAGTATTAGTTTTAATCTGTGATTACATAAATGTTGTCTATATATATGCTGATAGATTTTAGCATCGTTTTAATGTGATTTAGAATCTAGATTAATTCCTGAAATTTAAAATGGGTGTCTGCCCAGCAACCCCTGACGTCATTTTTGTTGTGAAAACAATTTACCATCATAAACAAGGCATGATTTAGTACGGTCTAGTAATTGATTAAAATCTTATTTATTTTTGCCACGTACACATTTATATTGTTTACTGTAATAGCGGAGTTATACGAAAAGTCCCATCCATCAGCCTTATAACAAAGCAATAAAGCATCCATCATATTCTCCATTTTATATTCTGTCTCCTTCACAGAGGGTCAAACAAGAGGGCCTTCAAGATAGCTGGTTTCACCCTCCTGGCCTGCCTGCTCATTGCTGGTCAGGCTCTGACTGCCTACTTCATCCTGGGCCAGAAGAACGACATTAAAGACCTGCAGGAACAGAGCAACTCCCTGAAGAAGGAGCTGGGTCATGGGCACGCTGGTGAGACTATGCTCCCCTCAGGACCTGGTCCTGTAATGTTCTAGTGTTAGCTAATGGCTATCACAGCTACACCCTTTATTTGAGGCCTTTTTAACAGGAAATGAGTGAACTAACACTCCACAAGATACTGCATCTTATTGTAGGCTAAACTTTGTAAATCTATAAGAAAGTTTCTCACTTTCTGTCTACAGCTGCTGTCCCCATGGAGCTGCATGTGCCGATGAACACCATGCAGTTGCTGACCGATGAGTCTGCTGATGAGGTCAGTCTTCAGCTATGGAAATTACGTGTTTAAACCATGATTAGCGTGCTTAACAGTCTCTTGAATATACCTTTATTCTCAGTTCTGTCTTTCTACTTCCCTTTCCAGGGGACATCTACCCAGGGGCCAAAGGAAGGTATGAAATGTTATTCATTGACATTTCAACTGTCATGCCAGTAAACCCCCCTTTCAAAGCTCCCCCAGCCCCCTCTTTCTCTCACTTCCTCTCTCATCATATAACATGTAGACACCTTTCATCCACACAGGACCAGGCTCTGCCACCCAGTGTCAGCTGGAGTCAGCAGGGTTGAAACCAGAGGGGCTTGAATCCTTCCGACCCCAGTGTGATGAGGGCGGCAACTACCTGCCCCAGCAGTGCTTGGACGCCAAACGCCTCTGCTGGTGTGTGGATGCCAGTGGGAAGCAGCTCTCTGGCACCCTAACCAATGGACCAGCTAGGTGCGGCGCCACATCTGGTAAGATCCTGTTTGAAGTTGAAAATAGATATATATATATTTTTTTATTATACTCAGATGTTGGGTCCCATAAACACAAGACCCACTTCACTCTTCTCTACTTTAGGGACTGGTTACCCAGACAAAGATGAATCCTTAAAAAGCATGCTCAATAGAGAATTTCCATTGGAATAGTTTTTTTAAAAAATCCAGGTGTAATCTTAATCTGTGTCTAGAAAATTGGCCCTAGAAGTTTCAACTAACCATTTGATCTCTTGAACAAGTGTATTATTTTTAGTTGCAGCAGAGACAAGTTATTTTAGTTCCCCTTTTTGTTCAAGAAAATCTTTCACTAACAACTGATGATGCTGATCAAGTCAGCCAATCATAAATACTGAAATGAAACCAAACAATTCCAACCTTAACTTCCCTTATGAATCATGGACTTTCCTTGGACCTGACCTGACCAGTCTCAGTTTCCCTTTCTTTGGGCTAGATAGATAGATATTCATGGATTTTTGTGAATTAATCCATGGTGATGAATGCTCTTAGATTATGAAGTATTCATACTAGGGCTGTCAGGGTTAATCCGTTAACTCAAATTAACTTTTTGTAATGTTATGGCACAATTTGTTTTAAATGCGATAATTCGCATTGTCTGAAAGCGTTTAAAATACACTGAAAACATCCTAAATACATAATCTATTCAGCAAAAAACAACAGTGCGATGTCAAAACTAGTTCACATTGAGGTTAGAGAAAGTGCTTGATCAATTTACCTGATTTTGCGTACCATTACTTGGAACAAAATCAATATTCTTGTAATGCTTTTTGTATAAAAATATCTTAAATTACAGTTCAATTCAAGCAAATTATGAATTTGCGATTAATCACAGCAAATCCTGCGATTAACTTGATTACATTTTGTAATAGTTTGACAGCCCTAATTCATACCCATTTTTACTACCTTTTGCAGCACTCAATCATGTGATGGCCATACATGACGTGATGCAGAGTGGTAAGTATCCTGTGGCAGGGACTCTTCCACTAAAATAGGAAGAAATTCATTGTTGACTTTTCTTCAAAACATGCCTTGTTTGTTTCTTCTGACTACATGTGTATGCTGTAAGGAACTATCTGGCTATTCTGTTGGTAATGTACATTTCTCTTTATTTACAGATGAGTAAAAACCATTGAGCTGTGAGGACCAGTAAAACTGTCCCATTACACATCATATCTACATTTAAGCACTTCCATTCGGAATACCCTGATTCTGTGGAAATGTTAAATAATCCAGCACAGGGATTTGGAAACTAACAAGTTCTCTTTTGTTGTATTTTCTCTATGGGTCTATTTAATTAACCTATGATATTTTATATAATAAGGCCAGGTGTACTAACTGCTGCTCACTGCTAACCATTTAAAAAAAACGGAGATTAGGCCAACCAAGATGTGTAACTGTCATTCTAGCTAATAAAATAAAGTCAAAATAAATGCCACTGAAATGAAACACTTTATTTAAAGGGCTGCCATATAATTGAAGTTTCATACCATTTCAAGTGTACAAACCAAAGCAAAAGAAAATGCACCACTCCATTTTGTCACTACAAGAACAGACTAACATACATCACCTGACATAGCAAACGTCATGTATGGGGGAAAAAAAGGAAAACCAATTATAAATGCTCTGGTGTTGGTGACTTCTCATTTCACTGTTCCTGACAGTTTTTTAGATTGCATGTTAATGTTGAGAACATTAATAACAGTGACGCATCTCATTCCATTAGGCTCTCCAACATCTGTCAGTCTGGTGATAATGGCAGTGGTTTTCAAACCTCTCCTCGGGGATCCCGAGAAGTTTCTAAATGTAGCCCTGAAATAACTCACCTGATTCTGATTCACCGATTCAATGGCTTGATGATTAGTTGAACCAGGTGTGGAATATTTAAAATACATGGAATGGCTGGGGGTCCCAGAAGCGAGGTTTGAAAAACCCCTGAGCTAGGAGACTACAACCCACTCTCTAAGGACAATATCATTCATCTAATAGTGCATGGCTCAAGATTGGGCCTAGTAAACAAGTATTGTGGTAAATCTGAAACTTGTCCCATGTAGTACGTCCTGGCTGAGAAGGCAGTACTGGACATTAATATAATTGCAATGCCTGATCCAGATGTCCAGGGTTATATCAGTTGGTATACGGATTTACTTTGCTAAATCACAGGAACCCCTGCCAGGACCACCTGACCAACATGGATGCAAACTGCAGGTCGATAGTTCCCCTGTAGAGGTCCCTGTGTACCATTATATAGACTGCATTGTGATGTACTCAGTGTACAGAACTATCAAGCAGACACTAAAGACTGGTATACTAGGAGCAGGTCAATATGGGTTTACAGTGACCTAAAAGTCAGAACATAGGCAGAGAACTTGCTAGGGACAGATTAGTAGATATTGACATAATATTATCATAGTCATGTTTAACATATGGGTACTACAGTATGTTATAAATATCATTTGGGTATAATAACAAGGTTAGATGGTTGATCTACAAGCAAGACTAAATAGAAAGCTGTCCTGAGGAAAATAAAACCTCCCCCCTACAAAGAACCCATTGCATAAAAGGAACAATGTTATCTTTCCAGTTAATATACAAAATATAAGTCCCTCCATGAGTATTGCACACATTGCAAGAGATGATTGTAAAGATGTGATGCATAATTCAAGCAACCATGTTGGTTTTTCCTACATTTCTCCTCACAAACACACATATCATTTTTCTGAGTTCAGTACCATTTTGCAATCTAAAATTGAAGGCTTTGGAGTGGGGTAATTCAATTGATCTTTTTGAGGGGGCAAGGGGGTGGTTTATTGGTTCAGTGATCCATCTTCTCCCCCAGAACCAGGGCTGCTATTTGCCGGGTCCTTTTAGAGAGTTGAAAAAGTCTTTCAGGGTTTGCTCGATGTTGGGCACTCCAAAGTTTTGAGCTGCAAAGACGCCTGTGCAAGTCCCAAGGATCACGCCCAAAACCGCGGAGGATCGCAGCCTAGACACGATATACCCTGCCAAGAAGCCCTTAAGGAAAGGAGAGGCCAGCACACTGCCACCCTGGAACAACAAAAAGTCACCCTCATGTTTGAAACACACAACAAACAGGTATGGGGTTGTTCTTCTGAGGCCCATCTGACCGTTTGACAAGATGAATGGAAAAAGTGTACTCCATCTGCACATAAACAGACCTGATCTATAACAACTACAGAAAAGTGAGGGTTTGTATGAGGTCATGTTTGCGTGAGCCTGAGGCCTGCATGTGTGTGTCAGACATCTGACTGCTCACCTGTGGGATCCCAGCCTGTACTTCCTTCTCCACACGCCGCTGAATGTCCTCTAGCTGGTCCTTAAGCTCTGCCAGGTCCTTCAGCTGTCTCAAGGGGTCCTGTTGTAGTACACGTCAAAGGTAAATTATCAACAGCAAGCAAAGCATGATACATATCAAACATGATTTTAGTTAATATATGAATCTTCTATAAATATGTGTGGTTGGTCATATCCTGAGTGCCTACTGATAACTGAAAAAAATCTATAATGACAATATTAAGAGACAGAATAAAGCAGAATCAAGTAATTCTTTGGTACAAAATGTGTGCCCCAAAACAAGAAAACAGGGCCAGCCCGCCCGCCCATTAGGCAGGATTAGGCGGCCGCCTTTGGCGGCAGATCGACGAGGGCGGCTTTTTCTGTGCTAAACTGACCAAGACTCACATCATTCTGCCGAGAAACAATGACAATGTCTGTCAACCAGTGGCATATGGGCTTTTATCAGCCTGTGATAAGCAGTGCCCACTTCGTCAAAGTCAAGGGCGCAAAATATTTCACTTGTCTATTCCCAGCCCGCCTCTCCAGGGTGCCATTGGAGAGACGCATCGCTGCGGCGCTCCACCAACGTTCCGTCAAAGAAATCATCAAACATAAATCATGTAGCAGATACAGCCTATGGTAGAAAGAGTATGGTGTGTTCTGTAGCCTACAGGCTGGAGATAAAATGTATGATAATGTAATGAGATGGAGACTTTTTACATCATGCAGGTTTCTCAGATCAAATAGCCTAACCTAAATGGCGCCCAATCAAATAAACAAACGCACTGCCATGTTAAACAACATATCCTAAAAACAGGCCAGGTCAAAGTAAAATGGACAATATGGAATTAACAATCAGGATACTCACAACTGCTGTCCAGGAGTTTCACCCCATAGGCTAAATTGTCATGGTTTAAAGTTGGTATCCGTATATTTTTGATAAGCTGATCATAGCAAAAAAATGTAAATATTTCTGCATTTCGGCTGTGTAAACACATTGACTCTTTTTGCAAATAGGCTCAGCATAACTCCTGATAAAGTTGGGAGCTGATATTCAGAGCTTAAATAGCCAAATTGATTAGTCACAGGAATCAGGACTAATAAAGCCAATGCAACTGCCTGTTATACAAACGGTAGGCCTAACACATGGATAGATGGGCATTCATAAAATTCCATTGGGGCTCCAAGTGGCGCAGCGGTCTAAGGCACTGCATCACAGTGCTAGAGGCGTCATTACAGACCCCGGTTCGTGATCGAGAGTTACACATGGCAGCGCACAATTGGCCCAGCGTCGTCTGGGTTAAGCAGTTTTTTTGGGCTAATCGCGCTGTAGCGACTCCTTGTTGCGGGTGAATGTGTTTCCTGCGGCGGGTGTTAAGAAGCGCGGTTTGACGGGTTATGTTTCTGGAGGATGCATGACTCGACCTTTGCCTCCCGAGCCCGTTGGGGAGTTGCAGCGATGAGACAAGATCGAAATTGGGGATAAATTGCAGGCTGGCATGGTATGCTACACCCCAGTAAGCACGGACCAATGCAAACGTCTTTTTTTTGTGCAGTCCGGACCAGCCTTGACGTCTGTTTGGTTCAGGTTTTATTTGGTCTGGCTCAGCCTTGATTTGGCCCAAACATAGACCTCTATGTTTGATTCAGTTTTGGTGTGGTCCTGACCGGCCTTGATTTCAACATCCATGAACATTGATTTTTGGTCCGATCCAGACCAAATCTGAACCAATCATAGACGTCGGTCTGGACCAACCTTGATTTGGCCCAAACATAAACGTCACAGATGGTTGGTAGCGACTCAACTGGGGAGGACCGGCTCATGGTAATGGCTGGAGCTGAATCAGGGGAATGGTATCCCTCCCCTCAGCAGCCTCCTGTGATGGATGTCCATGTTTGGTTCAGATTTGATCCAAACATATACATATATAAATTACGTATTTTCGCCTTTCATTCAGAACCTAAATTTAACCTAACTTCAACGTCTGGAAAATACGAATTTTCAACGTCCTTTTGCTTACTGGGACTATTCTAGTTTTGGTCGCCCCTCGGCAATGCGTGTTAATGTAGTTAACGTTACTGTTTTACTTTCTTGATGGACTATTGATTACTCTAGACTAGGGTACACAGCACAGTTTGACAGCTCATGGAAATTATACAGGCAGTAAATATGGCTTATGAGTAGAGTATCGTGTTTCTATTCTACATTCTTACAGACATCATACCCAGCATAATAACGGCAGCAGTCGCCTAATGGACCAGTAAGTCAGGTTGCTGATACGAATGTAATGTTTAGTTAGCTAGCTAGCTAGCAAGCTAGCGTGACAGCTCCTCCGCAAAAACATAACGTTAGCAAAATAACGGTCATGGTATCTACACTGAACAGACCTGAAGGTAACTAACGTTAATAAACAAGTGCTACAACTGCGAATAAAAGCCCAGATTTTAACTCCCCAATTTACGGCACTAACCTTGTCGTCCGCCATGTCTTCAAATCAATGCTCCTTCAGTCTGTGCCACAGACTTATGACTGGGCTCGATTTTCTTTCCTGCTCGAAGGCATTTTGTTATTGATTTTATTTTTATTTAACCTTTATTTTATCAGAGAGTCATACTGAGTCCAAGGTCTATTTTACAAATGAGCCCTGAATTACAGAAATTACCAAATGCAAGCAGAAAGAAGACGAGGACATAAAAAACAAACACATTCATCAAGGTCCTCAATAAGCTTTCTGAATTGCCATGCTAAGAGGCACTAAAACATCCCATCAGAATGCCGTGATTCTGGAAGACGTGTGACTGAAATCAGTGCCGAATGTTTTTACTCTGCTTTCTTGCTACATCGGTGTTGCATTATTGTCACGATGTGTCAATGTTTTAGATCTAGCTATCTTTATGACATTGAGGCCATTCCTGTAGCATGTGCACAGGTAACAGGACATGCCCGGCATGTTTTATTATTAGTACAAATCAACTAATTTGAAACCATTAATAATTTTCGGAGTTGGACAAACTTTTTTGAAACGAGGGCAAATTTGTATTTGCCTGGCTACGCAACTCCTTGCTCCGGCCAAACGCAAAGCCACGTTCACTGACGTTAGTTTCGTCTCATCAATGAAGTATGTAGCCAACCAGAGATATAAGAGAAAGGAGGAGATAGTAATCCCATTGTGCAATGAATGGAGAAACGTATAACGCCACACCTAGCAGACTGTTGACCAATCGCGTTCAAGTTGTCATGCTGCGTCAAGCGGTTGCTAAGCCAATTATCACCCAATCCATTCTCAAATGCAGCGTTCAAAACAACTGGGAGCTCGGAAATCTCCGACTTCTGACTTCAGGGCTTTCAAGACAACTAGGAACTGGGAAAAAAACGAGCTCCAACTGGGAAAAATATTTTCAACAGTCATCCAACTCAGGAACTCTGGCCTCTTTCTAGAGCTCAGACTTTCTGACCTGAAGATCACTGACGTCCTTATTTGACCTCATATTTTTCAGAGTTCTCAGTTGTCTTGAAAGCACCGAAAGTCAGGGCATTGGTGCTTTCAAGAGAAATGGATTGATGATCTTCAGGTCAGAAAGTCGGAGCTCTAGAAAGATAACTGAGTTTCCGACATGGAATTCCGAGTTGAATGACCATTCAAAAAGATTTCTCAGTCAGAGCTCGTTTTATTTCAAGTTCCCAGTTGTCTTGAAAGCATTTACATTTTAGTAATTTAGCAGACGCTCTTATCCAGAGCAACTTACATGAGCAATTAGGGTTAAGTGCCTTGCTCAAGGGCACAGACAGATTTTTCACCTAGTCGGCTCGGGGATTAGAACCAGCGACCTTTCGGTTACTGGCACAACGCTTCGGAACCACTAAGCTACCTGCCGCCCCCTGAAGTCAGAAGTCTGAGATTTCCGAGTTCCCAGTTGTTTTGAACACAGCATATGAGTCTAGAAACCTGCCTGTTTCCCTCGAAAGAATGTGTAATGGCACGATTCCAAAGCTATACGATATTACAGAGAACAAGGTGATTATCTCACATCTCTGAAAAGATTTGTAATGTTGTACTTCTTGTTCACAAAATAGAGCCCCACAGTGGAGGTGTCATAGTACCCATAAAACATAGCGGTCAAAGGTCTGTGTTTCGTGTAGGCTTACCCCTGCCATGATGTTTCGATAACCATGTAAATCTCTCTTGGACAAGGTGACTTTTATCAATATATTCATCTCTATTTACTGTCAGATTCGAAAATGCTAATTAGCATCAAAGTAGACATCATGCAAAACTACAAATCTCGCAAGCTCCTGCACGTCATCGCTAGCTGACACCTTTGCTAACAGGAATTGTGTCAATTTCACAGAATTGTCCATTTTTAAAAAATGTAACCAATTCATTCATTACAACATTTAGCTAACATTAGATAGTTAATCCAGAGATTCTTACCTTTGCCTCGATTTATCAGTCTCCTCCAGATCCTCATGGCATTTGTAGTTCTATATTGTAATGACCTGACTAGATCATAGAAGAACAACTGTCCAGACAGAGGATTGAGTTTACGAATGGACGGTTTATTAAACCAACTTTATACAGGCTACTGTTTGGCCGTAGCCCACGCCAAATAAATGAAAGATAATACACAAGCCAATCGTGACCTTCTCTTGTGAAGCCCAGACGTAAAAAGAGAGAGAACAAAGGCTAAACCTGGTCTTAACTTCCAATGCTCCATCCCCCTGCCCAACCCCTCTCCACGCCACTCCGCCAACCGCCAGGATGCCCGGCATCAGAACATTCCAGGCATTCCCGTGATTGGCAGATAGCAGGTTGATTGACATGTCGGACCCCGCGAACACTGGGTACTGGTAGGTACAACACAACCATCTACTAGCCTAACACATAACACACAGCTGTCTGTGCGGGTCGCTACACAGCCCCCCACCACAAAGTCCCTCGTCCCCGAGGAACAAACAAAGTCTCTGAAGCGACCCGGAGGTCTCCTTTGCCTGCGTGGCTGTGATGGCCGCATAGTGCCCCTCTGGGAACCAGGGGATGAAAGCAAGGACATGGGGGGACAAGGAAGCGGGAACGGGTAGCCACAGTCCGTGGCTCTGGGGAACCACGCGGTGACACAGGGGAGTGGGCTGTCTGGAGCCTTGTCTGCGGCACCTGGGGGTGGGTGCCTGGAGAATGTCATTGCCAGAGAGGGGGAATTGTGGGGGTTCCTGGGGTTTGGGGAGAAGAGGCCCCTCTATATGGGGCTAACCTGTCCCGGTGCAGTGTCACCTTTCTCCCCCTGGGAGGAAGCTGCACCCGGTAAACAACCTCCCCTACCCTCTCCAGGACACTGCAGGGTCCCACCCAGTGACTGTCCAACTTGGGGCATCTGCCTTTTTTCCTTAGCGGGCTGTAGACCCAGACCAGCTCCCCAGCCACAAAGTGCCTTCCCGGGTGTGCACGTCATAGTTCCTCTTCTGCCTCACACCTGCATTCAGCAGCTGCTCTCGGGCGAAGGTGTGGGCTGTCTCCAGGCGGTCCTGGAGTCTCCGGGCATACTCCGGCCCGGGGAAACATGAGGGCTATCCAGGGGGCCGACCAAACGCCATGTCCGCAGGGAGTACGGATCTCTCTCCCCAGCATGAGGAGGGCAGGTGTGCAGGAGGTGGAGTCTTGGACAGCGGAGCGGCATGCCATGAGGACCATAGGCAGGTGCTTGTCCCAGTCACGCTGGTGTTTGGAAGAGACGATGGCCAGCTGCTGTCCAAGCGTTTTGTTGAAGCGCTCCACAAGGCCATCACTTTGAGGATGGAGAGGAGTAGTGCGGGTCTTGTGCATACCCAGCCTCTCACACATGGTGGCGAACACACGGGACTCAAAGTTTCTGCCTTGGTCGCTGTGGATGGACTCTGCAGCTCCAAACCTGCTGAACATCCCCGCTGTCAGGGCGTCGACGATGGTCTCTGCCTCCTGGTCAGGCAGAGCATAGGCCTCGGGCCATTTTGTGAAATAGTCCATGGCCGTGAGCACCCAGCGGTTTCCACTGTCTGTGGTGGGGAACGGCCCAACTACATCCACTCCCACCCTCTCCATGGGAGCCCCCACTGGGAACTGTTGGAGCTGAGCATGGAGCGGCCTGGGGGGCCCTTTCTCGCTGTGCAGTTGTCACAGCGGCGGCAAAAGTCTTCCACATCCCTCTTGTGCTGCCCCCCAGTAAAAGCCCTGACGGAGGCGGCGCAGTGTTTTTGTGACCCCAAAGTGTCCAGTCCCCACCCCCCATGAGTACTCTGGAGCACAGCCTCCCGCAATGCTTTTGGGACCACCACCTGCCACCTCTCCTCCCCCGTAGCTGACTCCTTCCATGCCCGCTGTAACACGCCATCAGCCAGCCGCAGTCGCTCAAACTTTGACCACAACCCTTTGGTCGCGAGTGAGAGTGCTGTCACCTCTTCCCATGGTGGCCTCACCTGCGCCTCTACCCACTGTAGCACTGGCTGTAGGTCTGTGTCCCGTCCCTGCTGCTGCCCCCATTCAGCCACGTCGACAGTCTGCAGCTCACAGCAGACAGGCCCGCTCGCCCGACACACTGTGGCACAGACCCCCTCCTCTGCACACAGCTCTCTCTCCCGTCCCTCTCTCCGTTCACAGTGGCGGCAGCCGTCTGCAGTACAGGGCCGGCAGGGACATGGCGTCGGCGTTGGAGTGGCGTGCCCCTGCCCTGTGCACCACCGTGAAGTCATACGGCTGAAGCTCCTCCAACCAGCGTGCCACCTGCCCCTCTGGCTCTCTGAAAGACATGAGCCACTGGAGAGCAGAGTGGTCAGTCCTTACAGTAAAGGGCAGACCACCCAGGTAGTACTTGAAGTGTTTGACCGGAAGCCACAACAGCCAAGAGCTCCCGCCCGGGTGACACAATGTGCGGCGCTCATGTTTGTCAAATGTTTTGCTGAAGTACGCCACCACTCTCTCCCCCTCTGGCCCCACCTGGGCCAGCACCCCCACCCATGCCCACATTGCTCGCGTCTGTGTCCAGGATAAAGGGCAATGTGAGGTCAGGGGGGCGAGCACGGGGCCTCGATCAGTGCACGTTTGAGGGTGTTGAACGCCTCCTCACACTCCACTGTCCAAGTGAAAGCCTTGTCCTCCATGGTGCTGATCCCCTCCTTCCCCACTCGGTGGCCCAAGAAGGACACCTCTCTCCTCATGAAGTGGCACTTCTCGGGGTGGAGCTTCAGACCTGCGGCAGCCACCCTCTCCAGCACACACCGTAGCGCCCCCAGGGCTGACTGGAAGGAGCTGCCATGGGCCAGGATGTCATCGAGGTATACCAGACACTGCTGTCGGGGGATGCCATCCAGCACCCTGTCCATCAAACGCTCAAAAGTAGCTGGAGCGTTGCACAGGCCAAAGCACAGGACCTTGAACTGCCAGTGTCCTCTGTTAGTGGAGAACGCAGTTTTGGCTCTGGCCTCTGGGGAGAGGGGCACCTGCCAGTAGCCACTGCGGAGGTCTAGTGAGGAGAACCAGGAGGACCCCTAACCAGGTCCAGCGACTCATCGATACGTGGTATGGGGTATGAGTCCTTCCTGGTTACCTCATTCAGCCGCCTGTAGTCCGCACAGAACCTCAGCTTGCCCCCTTCTTCGGAACCATGACGACTGGCGCCGCCCAGGGGCTGTCTGAGGGCTCAATGAAGTCTGCCCGCTGCATCTCCAACACAGCCTTGTCTGCCGCCTCCTGGCGTGCCAGCGGGATACGGCGGGGACGCATCTTGATAGGTCGAGCATCACCTGTGTCGATCTCATGCTGCACCAGAAGAGTCTGACCCACCTCTTCCTCACTCAGCGCAAAGCTGTCTCTGAATTCAAACAGCAACTGCCACAACCGTTCCTGCTGCTCGGGGTCAAGACCAACACAGTTCCTCCCCCATATCTCCCTCACTGCAGACAGTGTCCTCTCCCCTCCCATCTGGGGTAGCTGGGCTGGGGGCGCGGCCCCGGGCTCACAGAGGCGGTGTCATGGAGGTAGCTGGGGAATGTAACACAACGCCATAGGTGACAGGGGGGCTGGGGAAAAGTCACACACAGATGTGGGGGAGGGGGGCAGCCATGAGTCTCTGCTGCTTTAACTGTTGGAGTAAAGGGTTTGTTGGGTTGAGTGAATGTGACATTAGGGGGCCATGGTGACCTCCGGCCCTCCCTGGAAGCTCAGTGTGCCCCTATTTAGGTCTAACTGGCAGCCTGTGCTCCTAAGAAAGTCCAACCCCAGGATACAAGGGTCCTGCACAGCCGCCACCCACACAGGATGACGCACAGTCCTGCCCCCTACTGTCAGAGTCATTATTCCCTTCCCTTTCATGGGTGCCAGCTCACCTGTGACTGTGCGGAGCTGCACAGTTGTAGGCTCACACTGAGTCCAACCTGGCACAATATCTGGCCTCACCAGGGGTTACTGTGGACCCAGTGTCCACCAGGGCGGAGCAGGGCACCCCCTCCACAGTGACAGGGACATGACAAAAGTCCCCAACACAGGTCCGGCCCACCACAACAACAGGCTCCATCCGCTTGCCCACGTCTGCTTCTGGGGAAGTGGAGCCTTGCTTCTCCGTCTGTGCCGGTGGGCTCCTCCTGAAGAAGATGGTGGTTGGGATAGAAAGCCAGGGGTCCGCACTACCCGGTCTATGCGGACCCCGAGCCGTTTCCCTGAGCTCTGGGGACATGGGGCAATCTCTGCGCAGATGGCCTGGCTGGCCACAACCCCAGCAGACCCTGGGACCAGGGCATGTGTTTCGTGCCGCCTGTAGCGTCACAGCACGAATGAGTTCTGTCATTTCAGCCACCCATGCAGGCTTTTCCGGCTCCGGGCTGCTCTGCCCCCCAGCTCGCACAGAGGGTCTGTCTCCCTGCACCCCCACCAAAGCCCCAGCTGAAGCCCCAGCCCACACCAGCTCCCTCTCTAAAGCCATCTCCAAGGCTACCTGCAATGACTCAGGATGAGCCAGCTGGGTCTGTATGCGCAGCTCCGTAGGAGAGAGCGCCTGTATGAACTGGTCCCGTGCTAGCTCGCTCTGCACGGAGGGGGCATGTGAGCATATGCCCGCTGAGAGAGGCTCTCAATGTCATTAGCTAGCACCCGTAGAGGCTCTCCAGGCTGCCTGCGTCTATTACTCAGTTCGGAGCGCAGTAGCCCGGGCTGTACACACTGTCCATAGCGCCTCCTCAGTGCTCCCACTAAAGCAACATAATCACGTCTGTCCTCGGGGCTAATCAATATCAAACAGGCCAGAGCTTCATCCGTGAGGCATAAAGCCAACTGCAGTGCCCTTTCTTCATCCGACCACCCCCTACAATGAGCTAACAGTTCAAACTGAGCATGAAATGCTTCCCAATCCGCCTTACCGGAATACTTCGGGGTCTTAATAGATACGGGCGCAGCCGGGAACGGCGCCGCCATGTTTGTTTACATCCTGAGCCCCCGATTCCTCGTCCCGCCGCGTCGACGTCACCCCTTCGGTCCGCCCACCAGAATCCCCCGCGAAACGCAGTCGACGAAGCACTCATGCCCGCTTCAGCCGCCATCACTCTAACGCCCTCCCTCAAGCGGCCTCTGGGCTCCGATGCCCTGGCGATCTCCTCAGCCAGAACCCCCGACGTCCATGCACACGCACCTCCTTGGCCATAATCGTCCCCTACCTCCACCTTCACTTCGGATTCCCTCGAAGCATCTTCAACCCCGTTCTCACCTACGGTAGCTAGCCACAGAAGTCAGCTAGCTAGCTGGCTAACTTTTATCAACGTTTTTACTTCTGACACCAATGTAATGACCTGACTAGATCATAGAAGAACAACTGTCCAGACAGAGGATTGAGTTTACGAATGGACGGTTTATTAAACCAACTTTATACAGGCTACTGTTTGGCCGTAGCCCACGCCAAATAAATGAAAGATAATACACAAGCCAATCGTGACCTTCTCTTGTGAAGCCCAGACGTAAAAAAAGAGAGAACAAAGGCTAAACCTGGTCTTAACTTCCAATGCTCCATCCCCTGCCCAACCCCTCTCCACGCCACTCCGCCAACCGCCAGGATGCCCGGCATCAGAACATTCCAGGCATTCCCGTGATTGGCAGATAGCAGGTTGATTGACATGTCGGACCCCAGAACACTGGGTACTGGTAGGTACAACACAACCATCTACTAGCCTAACACATAACACACAGCTGTCTGTGCGGGTCGCTTACAATATGATAGCCACATTAGCAACTAATTAGCATTTCATTTGTTGGCGGTAAATACAGGGAAATATATTGATAAAAGTTACCTTGTCCTAAAGAGATTTACAAGGTTATCAAAATGTCACGTCAGGGTAAATTACACGAAACACAGCACTTATTTTAAGTGTTTCTAAAATCCCCTATGGGAAAAAAGAATGGTGGAAAAACGATTGGAACCATTTCGCTGTCTGATCCCTAGGTTTTATGGGTATTATGACTCATACTGTGGTGCTCTATTCATGCTAATGTTGGGTTTTTGAGCTAGCACCCAATACACTCCAATTCACTCCTTGAAGGAGTGCTCTTCTTGTCCCAGAATCGCCCATTGACGACGCATGGGCAAGTACACAATGGCGTTAATGCAATTCCAATGGAGTTTCCCATCTCCTCAAAAGTATCTCTGAGCGAACATAGAGCAGAGGAATAATTCAGTTTTGTCGTCAGGCAAACTTTGTATCACCTGCATAGAATGACCGCGCAGCGCGCGCTCTCTCCTCATCATGTGCCATCAAGGGGTTCATGCTACGCGCGAGCTGGGAGGTGGTTGTCACGGCAACCCAAGTGGAGGTTAGAAAAGGATGACGCAAGCTGGCTGGACGATGACGGATAGTGTGACCCTTCAAGAGGTGGATGCTGATTAAGGTGGACCATAGAAATAATGTAGAATGGAACTATAGACCATGTGGTGCCAATGGCAGTCATAAATGTTTTTCACTTTCCGTATAATCATGCTCAGTACAATTTATGCTAGGCTATATGCAGCTAGGGAGTTTAAAATAAATGTAATTCATCCATTCATCAGATTCTACTGGCCAGACTGACATATACAATCTCTCTGCCTTACATTGCCCTGCTGAGCCAACCTAGAACATGGCCCCTAATTTTTGCTCTGTTGATTTGTGGAGACTGGGATAATGATCACTTTACTGCCAGATTAATAGCCATCAGTTTAATTACACTAAAACATTACATCTAGGGAAAATAGATGGGTTTAGAAAAGCTGCAGCAATTGCTGTCAAGGGAGGCTGTTTATAGAACACCCTTTCTCCCAATGCCTTAGCATAGAGATGCAACCATTAGGAAAGTGAAGATTTACAGTAGCCATTCCTGTATTCTGTAAAAATTAAATGTTGCTGGCATTGCTATCAAAAAGCACTCTCAATGTTGTCCTCTCAAATATTTATTTTTCCAGTAGACCATGACAGATGCGGGTTCTTTGTGTGGGAGAGATTTATGTCACTAATCTTCCTGAGACATCCCATTTACACAGAGAGGTGTGTGTATCCCATCTCAAATTGAATTAAATCCTATTAGAGCTCCCTCGCTACAGACACTAGATATAGGCTACACCAGTCGCATGAACTGTTTGAGAAAGTGTGTTTGTTTTGGTTTCTGTATTATTGCCATTTTATTGGCCTCCATGTTCCGGTAGTAATGTATTTATTCTATATTCTAGAAAAGTATGATTTTGTGTCTGTTTGCTGGTCTGCACTTCGCCCTTATCCTTAAAGTACCTTTTCTTTGCCTCCTGCCCAGCCATCCTTAAGGCACAGAGAGAGAGAGAAGGAAGGGGTGGGGGGAAAGAGGAGGGGGAGTGGCAGAAGCTGCAGGCACCACTGAGCACAATACAGAGAGAGAGAGAGAGAGAGAGAGAGAGAGAGAGAGAGAGGGGAGAGAGTGACACAGACAGATATAGAGAGTGGAGTGAAGATTTTAATCCTCTTGGCATATGAGTGTGTCCCTGGCCGCTTGGAATGTATTGCAGCTAACCCAGGGGCCAGGACGGAAGGAACACCTCTCACCATGCTGGGGAAGGATTACATGCTCGCCATCATCATAGTCAATTATGACGGTGAGTAGGCCACACACACACACTTAAACACACAATGTCCTGGACTCCTCCAGACTTTTTTCTCTCATCCCTCGTTCCTCAGAGGAAGAGGAGGAGAAGAGGAGACACCCGGTCAAGGAGGAGTGAGCTCATTAAGGCCAGCCAGGCATTCTGTCCCACAAACACTGAAGAGTGATTCTTGGCAATACATGGACAGTTTGAAGGTTTATGAAGATTGAGTTAGATGATTGTGAGTTTGTTGAGAGTTCAGGTAGTGAACTATAGTGCCTCTGTTAGACATTGAACATGTGGATCTGTGAATGTTTTGTATTTAGCTTTGTATTAATGTTAAAAATGGTGATGGTGGGGATTTCACTAGCAGTGAGGCATCTTATATGTATCAGTGATGTATGTTGCTTCTGAGCAGTTTCATATATCACAGTATTACTAGCTGGTCTTGCTCACAACATTATTGGATAATTTCTCCCTCTAGAGTCCCTCTTTCTAGACAATTTACAGTTTCCCCTTGCAATACCAAACGTCTGTCTAGTGAGTCCAGTTTGCAATGTGGTCCTTGAGGGCCTACATGAATTCACTGGATGGTTGGTTAAAATTCTGTGCACCCGTTTGTTTGCCGCCGATCTTCATGTAATTCTTAGATTTTGTGGTATTAAAATATATCATGCCATCAATATCATGCCATCATTTTGAAATGGAGAATGTGTTTGTACGATTGTTTAGGTGAGTTTAGTCAAATTTTCTGTTCAACTGAGTGTTCCTCACCCTCCCCACACACAGTAAAACAAAAACCAGCCCAGAGATGTTATTTATAGGACAGGATGTGTTGTTCACCTGGGTGACGGTGTGGGTTGCCATGTGACTTGGTGTTGTCTTGGTAACTGTTGCCCTCCTGGTGTAAGGAGCGGCTGTCAGTTTGTATATTATGGAGAGTATTGGATAGGACAGTAGCCAGTAGAGGCACAGTGTTTTGTTGTAAGCACAAAGGACAGTGGAGTCAATGGAGAGTCAATAATGAGTTTGATGACTAAAACGTTGATATTACAATTAATGATTTATTCTACGTTATGTTATTGTAGTAATGATTAAGTAAATATCAAATCCAATACATATTGGTGAGCAACAGCATTGTTAATATCCTCTTAATAGGCTATAGAAGGCTTGTCCCTCTGTTGTTTAACCTTGTTTGTTATGAACATTTCCCTCATTCATAAGAAAAAACACCACATGTTTCCCAAACAAAGCATCTGTCTTAACTGGGTATGTCATTGCTCCCAAAATAACTCTCCTCGAAAGAGGGGGCAGGAGAGAGGGAGAGTGGGGAGCGAGCGAGAGGGCGTCATCCTTATAATGGGCACGATAAACAGGGTCACTCAGTGTCAATACTGGTACAGTTTGTTGGAAAATAGGCTCTGCAATAGTAGCCTAATGTTAGTGTAGTATACATATTGTTCTGGGCAAGGGTTTTGGTGATGGATTATTTGACTGGTAAATCCAATGTAAAAACCTGGTATATTGTTGAGTCAAGGATATACATTTTATATGATGGAGAGTTCGGGTGTGGATTCGTATATGAGTGTGTGTGACTGTGTGTTGGAGAGGGTTAGGGTGGAGAATGGAGTCCTCATAGAACCCTGTGGAACATAAAACTGGTCCCATATCTGTACAGTTTGTGCTTTAACCAACTTCATCTGACTTTCGTTGTCATGCCATGTATGGGTTGGGTTGGCACATAGGCTACAGATCAACATCCAGCCTAGTGGCGCGTGGCATGGCTGGCAGGGAAGCTATAGCCATCATGATCCCTGATTCAGAGCTGAATCCCAGATTGATGTTGATGTTGTGGCCCTTAATCCCTCTGGCAGATAGAGCCCAGCTCTGACCTTGCACAGACACACCGCTGGTATTACTCTTTCTCTCTCTCTCTCTTCTCCAGATGTACCTCCTTCTCCTCCAGATGTACCCTCTCTCTCTCTCTCTCTCTCTCTCTCTCTCTCTCTCTCTCTCTCTCTCTCTCTCTCTCTCTCTCTCTCTCTCTCTCTCTCTCTCTCTCTCTCTCTCTCTCTCTCTCTCTCAATTAATTCAATTTCAATTTAACGGCTTTATTGGCATGGGAAACGTATGTTAACATTGCCAAAGCAAGTGAAATAGATCATAAACAAAAGTGAAATAAACAATAAAATATTAACAGTAAACATTACACTCAGAAGTTCCAAAAGAATAAAGACATTTCAAATGTCATATTATGTCTATATACAGTGTTGTAACAATGTGCAAATAGTTAAAGTACAACAAGGTTGTATTTACAATGGTGTTTGTTCTTCACTGGTTGCCCTTTTCTTGTGGCAACAGGTCACAAATCTTGCTGCTGTGATTGCACACTGTGGTATTTCACCCAATAGATATGGGAGTTTATCAAAATTGGATTTGTTTTCTAATTCTTTGTGGGTCTGTGTAATCTGAGGGAAATATGTGTCTCTAATATGGTCATACATTTGGCAGGAGGTTAGGAAGTGCAGCTCAGTTTCCACCTCGTTTTGTGGGCAGTGTGCACATAGCCTGTCTTCTCTTGAGAGCCAGGTCGGCCTTCGGTGGCCTTTCTCAATAGCAAGGCTATGCTCACTGAGTCTGTACATAGTCAAAGATTTCCTTTATTTTGAGTCAGTCACAGTGGTCAGGTATTCTGCCATTGTGTACTCTCTGTTTAGGGCCAAATTGCATTCTAGTTTGCTCTGTTTTTTTTTGTAAATTCTTTCCAAAGTGTCAAGTAATTATCTTTTTGTTTTCTCATGATTTGGTTGGGTCTAATTGTGTTGCTGTCCTGGGGCTCTGTGGGGTCTGTTTGTGTTTGTGACCAGAGCCCCAGTACCAGCTTGCTTATCACTCTGTAGGTGATGGCTACAGTATGTTATGGAAGGTTTGGGAATCGCTTCCTTGTAGGTGGTTGTAGAATTGAACGGCTCTTTTCTGGATTTAGATAATTAGCGGGTATCGGCCTAAATCTGCTCTGCATGCATTATTTGGTGTTTTACGTTGTACACAGAGGATATTTTTGCAGAATTCTGCATAAAGAGTCTCAATTTGGTGTTTGTCTCATTTTGTGAATTCTTGGTTGGTGAGCGGACCGCAGACTTCACAACCATGAAGGGAAATGGGTTCTATAACTGATTCAAGTATTTTTAGCCAGATCCTGATTGGTATGGCGAATGTTATATTCGTTTTGATGGCATAGAAGGCCTTTCTTGCCTCGTCTCTCAGATCATTCATAGCTTTGTGGAAGTTACTTGTGGCGCTGATTTTTAGGCAGGGGTATGTGTCGTTTTCTGTATACTCTAGGGCAACGGTGTCTAGATGGAATTTGTGTTCGTGGTCCTGGCAACTGGACCTTTTTTGGAACACCATTATTTTTGGTGGACTAGCTCGTTTCTGCGGGTCACGGGAATAACAGTCACATTCATCCGCATGCATCGATCTAATGCACATGTACAGCGCACACAACAATATCACGTGAAATCTCTCTTCCCCGGTTAGCTCATTGGATCAGCTGGTTTAGAGCAGTAGTTGCTATAGGGACTGATCACGCATTGCAGACTCACTCTATGGGAGTCATCAATAATTCACTAACATTGTCTCTCTGTCTCTGTCTCTGTCTCTGTCTCTGTCTCTGTCTCTCTCTCTCTCTCTCTCTCTCTCTCTCTCTCTCTCTCTCTCTCTCTCTCTCTCTCTCTCTCTCTCTGTCTCTCTTTCTCTCTAATATACAGTAACTCGTTCAAAATAGCATGATAAGGGCTTTACTTTAAAGATCAACATTTTAAATGACCAACAGCAGAATTAATTATTACTCCTCTGTATCATTAGTGTTGAGAGAATACGCCAATACTTCATGGGCTTCATGGACTCCACTATTCATTAGAAAGCTCTCTGAGTAAGAAAAACCATTACAGATCCATGCGAAACAGTAAACAAGGGTCATTTTGTGTACTTGTGTCAACATCGAAAAAGGTTTAATCAATACTACTCACTTACCATGGGAATTAAATGCACAGCACATTTAATCTGTTATTGGAAATAATTTTACAGTGGAGACTGGTTCAGGGCAGGGTACTGGACGGAGGCCGGCTAGTGGTGACTGTTAAACAGTCTGATGGCCTGGAGATAGAAGCTGTTTCTCAGCCCTTGGAACAGAGTCTCCCGTAGAGATGGAGCCATTGGAACAGAGTCTCTCATAGTCTCCTATATGAACAGAGTCTCCCATAGAGATGGAGCCATTGGAACAGTCTCTCATAGTCTCCTATATGAACAGAGTCTCCCATAGAGATGGAGCCATTGGAACAGTCTCTCATAGTCTCCTATATGAACAGTGTCTCCCATAGAGATGGAGCCATTGGAACAGAGTCTCTCATAGTCTCCTATATGAACAGAGTCTCCCATAGAGATGGAGCCATTGGAACAGTCATAGTCTCCTATATGAACAGAGTCTCCCGTAGAGATGGAGCCATTGGAACAGTCTCTCATAGTCTCCTATATGAACATAGTCTCCCATAGAGATGGAGCCATTGGAACAGTCTCTCATAGTCTCCTATAGACCCCAAAAGGGCAGGACATTCACTCTGTACAGTAGGAAGTCAGAGAGGTACGATGATGCTATCTAGGAGAGGATTGGTGCCACTATCTTGGTGAATGAAGTCAGTTGCATGGAAGACGATGATTCACTATGTTTTGGATTTCATATTGAGGTAATATGAGGATTATCCATAATCAGCCCTGGTGTCAGGTTATATAATACCAAATACCTTGACTTAAGCTACGAACTCAGCGTAGCAGTAAGCAGTGTAGCAGTAAGAACTCAGCGTAGCAGTAAGCAGTGTAGCAGTAAGAACCCAGTGTAGCAGTAAGAACTCAGTGTAGCAGTAAGAACTCAGTGTAGCAGTAAGAACCCAGTGTAGCAGTAAGAAACCAGTGTAGCAGTAATAACTCAGTGTAGCAGTAAGAACTCAGTGTAGCAGTAAGAACTCAGCGTAGCAGTAAGCAGTGTAGCAGTAAGAACTCAGTGTAGCAGTAAGAACTCAGTGTAGCAGTGTAGCAGTAAGCAGTGTAGCAGTAAGAACTCAGCGTAGCAGTAAGCAGTGAAGCAGTAAGAACCCAGTGTAGCAGTGTAGCAGTGTAGCAGTAAGCAGTGTAGCAGTAAGAACTCAGTGTAGCAGTATGAACCCAGTGTAGCAGTAAGAAACCAGTGTAGCAGTAAGGACTCAGTGTAGCAGTAAGAACTCAGTGTAGCAGTAAGAACCCAGTGTAGCAGTAAGAAACCAGTGTAGCAGTAAGAACTCAGTGTAGCAGTAAGAACTCAGTGTAGCAGTAAACAGTGTAGCAGTAGGAAAACACTGTGTAGCAGTAAGAACTCAGTGTAGCAGTAAACAGTGTAGCAGTAGGAAAACACTGTGTAGCAGTAAGAACTCAGCGTAGCAGTAAGCAGTGTAGCAGTAAGAACCCAGTGTAGCAGTAAGAACTCAGTGTAGCAGTAAGAACCCAGTGTAGCAGTAAGAACTCAGTGTAGCAGTAAGAACTCAGTGTAGCAGTAAGAACTCAGTGTAGCAGTAAGAACTCAGTGTAGTGTAAAATAACTCAGTGTAGCAGTAAGATACCTGTGTAGCAGTAAGAACTCAGTGTAGCAGTAAGAACCCAGTGTAGCAGTAAGAAACCAGTGTAGTAGTAAGCAGTGTAGCAGTAGGAAAACACTGTGTAGCAGGAATAACCCAGTGTAGCAGTAAGAACTCATTGTAGCAGTAAGAACCCAGTGTAGCAGTAAGAAACCAGTGTAGCAGTAAGAACTAAGTGTAGCAGTAAGAACTCAGTGTAGCAGTAAGCAGTGTAGCAGTAGGAAAACACTGTGTAGCAGTAAGAACTCAGCGTAGCAGTAAGCGGTGTAGCAGTAAGAACTCAGTGTAGCAGTAAGAACTCAGCGTAGCAGTAAGAACTCAGTGTATCAGTAAGAACTCAGTGTAGCAGTAAGCAGTGTAGCAGTAAGAACTCAGTGTAGCAGTAAGAACTCAGTGTAGCAGTAAGAACCCAGTGTAGCAGTAAGAACTCAGCGTAGCAGTAAGCAGTGTAGCAGTAAGAACTCAGTGTAGCAGTAAGAACTCAGTGTAGCAGTGTAGCAGTAAGCAGTTTAGCAGTAAGAACCCAGTGTAGCAGTAAGCAGTGTAGCAGTAAGAACCCAGTGTAGCAGTAAGAGCCCAGTGTAGCAGTAAGAGCCCAGTGTAGCAGTAAGAACCCAGCGTAGCAGTAAGAACTCAGTGTAGCAGTAAGCAGTGTAGCAGTAAGAACCCAGTGTAGCAGTAAGAACTCAGTGTAGCAGTAAGAACCCAGTGTAGCAGTAAGAACCCAGTGTAGCAGTAAGAACCCAGTGTAGCAGTAAGAACTCAGTGTAGCAGTAAGAACCCAGTGTAGCAGTAAGAACCCAGTGTAGCAGTAAGAACTCAGTGTAGCAGTAGGAACCCAGCGTAGCAGTAAGAACTCAGCGTAGCAGTAAGCAGTGTAGCAGTAAGATCCCAGTGTAGCAGTAAGAACCCAGTGTAGCAGTAGGAACCCAGTATAGCAGTAAGAACTCAGTGTAGCAGTAAGAACTCAGTGTAGCAGTAAGAACTCAGTGTAGCCGTAAGAACTCAGTGTAGCAGTAAGAACCCAGTGTAGCAGTAAGAAACCAGTGTAGCAGTAAGAACTCAGTGTAGCAGTAAGAACCCAGTGTAGCAGTAAGAAACCAGTGTAGCAGTAAGCAGTGTAGCAGTAGGAAAACACTGTGTAGCAGTAAGAACTCAGCGTAGCAGTAAGCAGTGTAGCAGTAAGAACTCAGTGTAGCAGTAAGAAGTCAGTGTAGCAGTAAGAACCCAGTGTAGCAGTAAGAACTCAGTGTAGCAGTAAGAACCCAGTGTAGCAGTAGGAACCCAGTGTAGCAGTAAGAACTCAGTGTAGCAGTAAGAACCCAGTGTAGCAGTAAGAACTCAGTGTAGCAGTAAGAACCCAGTGTAGCAGTAAGAACCCAGTGTAGCAGTAAGAACTCAGTGTAGCAGTAGGAACCCAGTGTAGCAGTAAGAACTCAGCGTAGCAGTAAGCAGTGTAGCAGTAAGATCCCAGTGTAGCAGTAAGAACCCAGTGTAGCAGTAGGAACCCAGTATAGCAGTAAGAACTCAGTGTAGCAGTAAGAACTCCGTGTAGCAGTAAGCAGTGTAGAAGTAAGATCCCAGTGTAGCAGTGAGAACTCAGTGTAGCAGTAAGAACCCAGTGTAGCAGTAAGAACCCAGTGTAGCAGTAAGAACCCAGTGTAGCAGTAAGAACCCAGTGTAGCAGTAAGAACTCAGTGTAGCAGTAAGAACCCAGTGTAGCAGTAAGAACTCAGTGTAGCAGTAAGAACTCAGTTTAGCAGTAAGAACTCAGTGTAGCAGTAAGAACTCAGTGTAGCAGTAAGAACCCAGTGTAGCAGTAAGAAACCAGTGTAGCAGTAAGAACCCAGTGTAGCAGTAAGAACTCAGTGTAGCAGTAAGAACCCAGTGTAGCAGTAAGAACCCAGTGTAGCAGTAAGAACTCAGTGTAGCAGTAAGAACCCAGTGTAGCAGTAAGAACCCAGTGTAGCAGTAAGAACCCAGTGTAGCAGTAAGAACCCAGTGTAGCAGTAAGAGCCCAGTGTAGCAGTAAGAACTCAGTGTAGCAGTAAGAACTCAGTGTAGCAGTAAGAACTCAGTGTAGCAGTAAGAACACAGTGTAGCAGTAAGAAACCAGTGTAGCAGTAAGAACTAAGTGTAGCAGTAAGAACTCAGTGTAGCAGTAAGCAGTGTAGCAGTAGGAAAACACTGTGTAGCAGTAAGAACTCAGCGTAGCAGTAAGCGGTGTAGCAGTAAGAACTCAGTGTAGCAGTAAGAACTCAGCGTAGCAGTAAGCAGTGTAGCAGTAAGAACTCAGTGTAGCAGTAAGAACTCAGTGTAGCAGTATAGCAGTAAGCAGTGTAGCAGTAAGAACTCAGCGTAGCAGTAAGCAGTGTAGCAGTAAGAACCCAGTGTAGCAGTGTAGCAGTAAGCAGTGTAGCAGTAAGAACTCAGTGTAGCAGTAAGAACCCAGTGTAGCAGTAAGAAACCAGTGTAGCAGTAAGAACTCAGTGTAGCAGTAAGAACTCAGTGTAGCAGTAAGAACCCAGTGTAGCAGTAAGAAACCAGTGGACTCAGTGTAGCAGTAAGAACTCGTGTGAGGTGGGGTGGGGTAGCAGTAAGAACTCAGTGTAGCAGTAAGAACTCAGTGTAGCAGTGTAGCAGTAAGCAGTGTAGCAGTAAGAACCCAGTGTAGCAGTAAGCAGTGTAGCAGTAAGAACCCAGTGTAGCAGTAAGAGCCCAGTGTAGCAGTAAGAACCCAGCGTAGCAGTAAGAACTCAGCGTAGCAGTAAGCAGTGTAGTAGTAAGATCACAGTGTAGCAGTAAGAACCCAGTGTAGCAGTAGGAACCCAGTGTAGCAGTAAGAACTCAGTGTAGCAGTAAGAACCCAGTGTAGCAGTAAGAACCCAGTGTAGCAGTAAGAACCCAGTGTAGCAGTAAGAACTCAGTGTAGCAGTAAGAACCCAGTGTAGCAGTAAGATCCCAGTGTAGCAGTAAGAACTCAGTGTAGCAGTAAGAACTCAGTGTAGCAGTAAGAACTCAGCGTAGCAGTAAGCAGTGTATTAGTAAGATCCCAGTGTAGCAGTAAGAACCCAGTGTAGCAGTAGGAACCCAGTATAGCAGTAAGAACTCAGTTTAGCAGTAAGAACTTAGTGTAGCCGTAAGAACTCAGTGTAGAAGTAAGCAGTGTAGCAGTAAGAACCCAGTGTAGCAGTAAGAACCCAGTGTAGCAGTAAGAACCCAGTGTAGCAGTAAGAACTCAGTGTAGCAGTAATAACCCAGTGTAGCAGTAAGAACCCAGTGTAGCAGTAAGAACCCAGTGTAGCAGTAAGAACTCAGTGTAGCAGTAAGAACTCAGTGTAGCAGTAAGAACTCAGTGTAGCAGTAAGAACCCAGTGTAGCAGTAAGAAACCAGTGTAGCAGTAAGAACTAAGTGTAGCAGTAAGAACTCAGTGTAGCAGTAAGCAGTGTAGCAGTAGGAAACACTGTGTAGCAGTAAGAACTCAGCGTAGCAGTAAGCGGTGTAGCAGTAAGAACTCAGTGTAGCAGTAAGAACTCAGCGTAGCAGTAAGCAGTGTAGCAGTAAGAACTCAGTGTAGCAGTAAGAACTCAGTGTAGCAGTGTAGCAGTAAGCAGTGTAGCAGTAAGAACTCAGCGTAGCAGTAAGCACTGTAGCAGTAAGAACCCAGTGTAGCAGTAAAAACCCAGTGTAGCAGTGTAGCAGTAAGCAGTGCTCAGTGTAGCAGTAAGAACCCAGTGTAGCAGTAAGAAACCAGTGTAGCAGTAAGAACTCAGTGTAGCAGTAAGAACCCAGTGTAGCAGTAAGAAACCAGTGTAGCATTAAGAACTCAGTGTAGCAGTAAGAACTCAGTGTAGCAGTAAGCAGTGTAGCAGTAGGAAAACACTGTGTAGCAGTAAGAACTCAGCGTAGCAGTAAGCATTGTAGCAGTAAGAACTCAGTGTAGCAGTAAGAACCCAGTGTAGCAGTAAGAACTCAGTGTAGCAGTAGGAACCCAGTGTAGCAGTAAGAACTCAGCGTAGCAGTAAGCAGTGTAGCAGTAAGATCCCAGTGTAGCAGTAAGAACCCAGTGTAGCAGTAGGAACCCAGTATAGCAGTAAGAACTCAGTGTAGCAGTAAGAACTCTGTGTAGCAGTAAGCAGTGTAGCAGTAAGATCCCAGTGTAGCAGTAAGAACTCAGTGTAGCAGTAAGAACCCAGTGTAGCAGTAAGAACCCAGTGTAGCAGTAAGAACCCAGTGTAGCAGTAAGAACCCAGTGTAGCAGTAAGAACTCAGTGTAGCAGTAAGAACCCAGTGTAGCAGTAAGAACTCAGTGTAGCAGTAAGAACTCAGTTTAGCAGTAAGAACTCAGTGTAGCAGTAAGAACTCAGTGTAGCAGTAAGAACCCAGTGTAGCAGTAAGAAACCAGTGTAGCAGTAAGAACCCAGTGTAGCAGTAAGAACTCAGTGTAGCAGTAAGAACCCAGTGTAGCAGTAAGAACTCAGTGTAGCAGTAAGAACCCAGTGTAGCAGTAAGAACCAGTGTAGCAGTAAGAACCCAGTGTAGCAGTAAGAGCCAAGTGTAGCAGTAAGAACTCAGTGTAGCAGTAAGAACTCAGTGTAGCAGTAAGAACTCAGTGTAGCAGTAAGAACACAGTGTAGCAGTAAGAAACCAGTGTAGCAGTAAGAACTAAGTGTAGCAGTAACAACTCAGTGTAGCAGTAAGCAGTGTAGCAGTAGGAAAACACTGTGTAGCAGTAAGAACTCAGCGTAGCAGTAAGCGGTGTAGCAGTAAGAACTCAGTGTAGCAGTAAGAACTCAGCGTAGCAGTAAGCAGTGTAGCAGTAAGAACTCAGTGTAGCAGTAAGAACTCAGTGTAGCAGTGTAGCAGTAAGCAGTGTAGCAGTAAGAACTCAGCGTAGCAGTAAGCAGTGTAGCAGTAAGAACCCAGTGTAGCAGTGTAGCAGTAAGCAGTGTAGCAGTAAGAACTCAGTGTAGCAGTAAGAACCCAGTGTAGCAGTAAGAAACCAGTGTAGCAGTAAGAACTCAGTGTAGCAGTAAGAACTCAGTGTAGCAGTAAGAACCCAGTGTAGCAGTAAGAAACCAGTGTAGCAGTAAGATCCCAGTGTAGCAGTAAGAACCCAGTGTAGCAGTAGGAACCCAGTGTAGCAGTAAGAACTCAGTGTAGCAGTAAGAACCCAGTGTGCAGTAAGAACCCAGTGTAGCAGTAAGAACTCAGTGTAGCAGTAGGGGCCCAGCGTAGCAGTAAGAACTCAGCGTGGCAGTAAGCAGTGTATTAGTAAGATCCCAGTGTTAGCAGTAAGAACCCAGTGTAGCATTGGAACCCAGTATAGCAGTAAGAACTCAGTTTAGCAGTAAGAACTTAGTGTAGCCGTAAGAACTCAGTGTAGCAGTAAGCAGTGTAGCAGTAAGAACCCAGTGTAGCAGTAAGAACCCAGTGTGCAGTAAGAACCCAGTGTAGCAGTAAGAACTCAGTGTAGCAGTAAGAACCCAGTGTAGCAGTAAGAACCCAGTGTAGCAGTAAGAACCCAGTGTAGCAGTAAGAACTCAGTGTAGCAGTAAGAACTCAGTGTAGCAGTAAGAACTCAGTGTAGCAGTAAGAACCCAGTGTAGCAGTAAGAAACCAGTGTAGCAGTAAGAACTAAGTGTAGCAGTAAGAACTCAGTGTAGCAGTAAGCAGTGTAGCAGTAGGAAACACTGTGTAGCAGTAAGAACTCAGCGTAGCAGTAAGCGGTGTAGCAGTAAGAACTCAGTGTAGCAGTAAGAACTCAGCGTAGCAGTAAGCAGTGTAGCAGTAAGAACTCAGTGTAGCAGTAAGAACTCAGTGTAGCAGTGTAGCAGTAAGCAGTGTAGCAGTAAGAACTCAGCGTAGCAGTAAGCAGTGTAGCAGTAAGAACCCAGTGTAGCAGTAAGAACCCAGTGTAGCAGTGTAGCAGTAAGCAGTGTAGCAGTAAGAACTCAGTGTAGCAGTAAGAACCCAGTGTAGCAGTAAGAAACCAGTGTAGCAGTAAGAACTCAGTGTAGCAGTAAGAACCCAGTGTAGCAGTAAGAAACCAGTGTAGCATTAAGAACTCAGTGTAGCAGTAAGAACTCAGTGTAGCAGTAAGCAGTGTAGCAGTAGGAAAACACTGTGTAGCAGTAAGAACTCAGCGTAGCAGTAAGCATGTAGCAGTAAGAACTCAGTGTAGCAGTAAGAACTCAGTGTAGCAGTGTATTAGTAAGCAGTGTGCAGTAAGAACCCAGTGTAGCAGTAAGCAGTGTAGCAGTAAGAACCCAGTGTAGCAGTAAGAGCCCAGTGTAGCAGTAAGAACTCAGTGTAGCAGTAGGAAAACACTGTGTAGCAGTAAGAACTCAGCGTATCAGTAAGCGGTGTAGCAGTAAGAACTCAGTGTAGCAGTAAGAACTCCAGCGTAGCAGTAAGCAGTGTAGCAGTAAGAACTCAGTGTAGCAGTAAGAACTCAGTGTAGCAGTGTAGCAGTAAGCAGTGTAGCAGTAAGAACTCAGCGTAGCAGTAAGCAGTGTAGCAGTAAGAACCCAGTGTAGCAGTGTAGCAGTAAGCAGTGTAGCAGTAAGAACTCAGTGTAGCAGTAAGAACCCAGTGTAGCAGTAAGAAACCAGTGCAGCAGTAAGAACTCAGTGTAGCAGTAAGAACTCAGTGTAGCAGTAAGTACCCAGTGTAGCAGTAAGAAACCAGTGTAGCAGTAAGATCCCAGTGTAGCAGTAAGAACCCAGTGTAGCAGTAGGAACCCAGTGTAGCAGTAAGAACTCAGTGTAGCAGTAAGAACCCAGTGTAGCAGTAAGAACCCAGTGTAGCAGTAAGAACTCAGTGTGCGTAGGGACCCAGCGTAGCAGTAGAACTCAGCGTAGCAGTAAGCAGTGTATTAGTAAGATCCCAGTGTAGCAGTAAGAACCCAGTGTAGCATTAGGAACCCAGTATAGCAGTAAGAACTCAGTTTAGCAGTAAGAACTTAGTGTAGCCGTAAGAACTCAGTGTAGCAGTAAGCAGTGTAGCAGTAAGAACCCAGTGTAGCAGTTAGAACCCAGTGTGGCAGTAAGAACCCAGTGTAGCAGTAAGAACTCAGTGTAGCAGTAAGAACCCAGTGTAGCAGTAAGAACCCAGTGTAGCAGTAAGAACCCAGTGTAGCAGTAAGAACTCAGTGTAGCAGTAAGAACTCAGTGTAGCAGTAAGAACTCAGTGTAGCAGTAAGAACCCAGTGTAGCAGTAAGAAACCAGTGTAGCAGTAAGAACTCAGTGTAGCAGTAAGAACTCAGTGTAGCAGTAAGCAGTGTAGCAGTAGGAAACACTGTGTAGCAAAAACTCCAGCAGAAGGCGGTGTAGCAGTAAGAACCCAGTGTAGCAGTAAGCAGTGTAGCAGTAAGAACCCAGTGTAGCAGTAAGAGCCCAGTGTAGCAGTAAGAACCCAGCGTAGCAGTAAGAACTCAGCGTAGCAGTAAGCAGTGTAGTAGTAAGATCACAGTGTAGCAGTAAGAACCCAGTGTAGCAGTAGGAACCCAGTGTAGCAGTAAGAACTCAGTGTAGCAGTAAGAACCCAGTGTAGCAGTAAGAACCCAGTGTAGCAGTAAGAACCCAGTGTAGCAGTAAGAACTCAGTGTAGCAGTAAGAACCCAGTGTAGCAGTAAGATCCCAGTGTAGCAGTAAGAACTCAGTGTAGCAGTAAGAACTCAGTGTAGCAGTAAGAACTCAGCGTAGCAGTAAGCAGTGTATTAGTAAGATCCCAGTGTAGCAGTAAGAACCCAGTGTAGCAGTAGGAACCCAGTATAGCAGTAAGAACTCAGTTTAGCAGTAAGAACTTAGTGTAGCCGTAAGAACTCAGTGTAGAAGTAAGCAGTGTAGCAGTAAGAACCCAGTGTAGAAGACCCAGTGTGAGAGAGCCCAGTGTAGCAGTAAGAACTCAGTGTAGCAGTAATAACCCAGTGTAGCAGTAAGAACCCAGTGTAGCAGTAAGAACGCAGTGTAGCAGTAAGAACTCAGTGTAGCAGTAAGAACTCAGTGTAGCAGTAAGAACTCAGTGTAGCAGTAAGAACCCAGTGTAGCAGTAAGAAACCAGTGTAGCAGTAAGAACTAAGTGTAGCAGTAAGAACTCAGTGTAGCAGTAAGCAGTGTAGCAGTAGGAAACACTGTGTAGCAGTAAGAACTCAGCGTAGCAGTAAGCGGTGTAGCAGTAAGAACTCAGTGTAGCAGTAAGAACTCAGCGTAGCAGTAAGCAGTGTAGCAGTAAGAACTCAGTGTAGCAGTAAGAACTCAGTGTAGCAGTGTAGCAGTAAGCAGTGTAGCAGTAAGAACTCAGCGTGGCAGTAAGCACTGTAGCAGTAAGAACCCAGTGTAGCAGTAAAAACCCAGTGTAGCAGTGTAGCAGTAAGCAGTGCTCAGTGTAGCAGTAAGAACCCAGTGTAGCAGTAAGAAACCAGTGTAGCAGTAAGAACTCAGTGTAGCAGTAAGAACCCAGTGTAGCAGTAAGAAACCAGTGTAGCATTAAGAACTCAGTGTAGCAGTAAGAACTCAGTGTAGCAGTAAGCAGTGTAGCAGTAGGAAAACACTGTGTAGCAGTAAGAACTCAGCGTAGCAGTAAGCATTGTAGCAGTAAGAACTCAGTGTAGCAGTAAGAACCCAGTGTAGCAGTAAGAACTCAGTGTAGCAGTAGGAACCCAGTGTAGCAGTAAGAACTCAGCGTAGCAGTAAGCGTGTAGCAGTAGTAGATCCCAGTGTAGCAGTAAGAACCCAGTGTAGCAGTAGGAACGAACCCAGTATAGCAGTAAGAACTCAGTGTAGCAGTAAGAACTCTGTGTAGCAGTAAGCAGTGTAGCAGTAAGATCCCAGTGTAGCAGTAAGAACTCAGTGTAGCAGTAAGAACCCAGTGTAGCAGTAAGAACCCAGTGTAGCAGTAAGAACCCAGTGTAGCAGTAAGAACCCAGTGTAGCAGTAAGAACTCAGTGTAGCAGTAAGAACCCAGTGTAGCAGTAAGAACTCAGTGTAGCAGTAAGAACTCAGTTTAGCAGTAAGAACTCAGTGTAGCAGTAAGAACTCAGTGTAGCAGTAAGAACCCAGTGTAGCAGTAAGAAACCAGTGTAGCAGTAAGAACCCAGTGTAGCAGTAAGAACTCAGTGTAGCAGTAAGAACCCAGTGTAGCAGTAAGAACTCAGTGTAGCAGTAAGAACCCAGTGTAGCAGTAAGAACCAGTGTAGCAGTAAGAACCCAGTGTAGCAGTAAGAGCCAAGTGTAGCAGTAAGAACTCAGTGTAGCAGTAAGAACTCAGTGTAGCAGTAAGAACTCAGTGTAGCAGTAAGAACACAGTGTAGCAGTAAGAAACCAGTGTAGCAGTAAGAACTAAGTGTAGCAGTAACAACTCAGTGTAGCAGTAAGCAGTGTAGCAGTAGGAAAACACTGTGTAGCAGTAAGAACTCAGCGTAGCAGTAAGCGGTGTAGCAGTAAGAACTCAGTGTAGCAGTAAGAACTCAGCGTAGCAGTAAGCAGTGTAGCAGTAAGAACTCAGTGTAGCAGTAAGAACTCAGTGTCAGTGTAGCAGTAAGCAGTGTAGCAGTAAGAACTCAGCGTAGCAGTAAGCAGTGTAGCAGTAAGAACCCAGTGTAGCAGTGTAGCAGTAAGCAGTGTAGCAGTAAGAACTCAGTGTAGCAGTAAGAACCCAGTGTAGCAGTAAGAAACCAGTGCAGCAGTAAGAACTCAGTGTAGCAGTAAGAACTCAGTGTAGCAGTAAGAACCCAGTGTAGCAGTAAGAAACCAGTGTAGCAGTAAGATCCCAGTGTAGCAGTAAGAACCCAGTGTAGCAGTAGGAACCCAGTGTAGCAGTAAGAACTCAGTGTAGCAGTAAGAACCCAGTGTAGCAGTAAGAACCCAGTGTAGCAGTAAGAACTCAGTGTAGCAGTAGGAGCCCAGCGTAGCAGTAAGAACTCAGCGTAGCAGTAAGCAGTGTATTAGTAAGATCCCAGTGTAGCAGTAAGAACCCAGTGTAGCATTAGGAACCCAGTATAGCAGTAAGAACTCAGTTTAGCAGTAAGAACTTAGTGTAGCCGTAAGAACTCAGTGTAGCAGTAAGCAGTGTAGCAGTAAGAACCCAGTGTAGCAGTAAGAACCCAGTGTAGCAGTAAGAACCCAGTGTAGCAGTAAGAACTCAGTGTAGCAGTAAGAACCCAGTGTAGCAGTAAGAACCCAGTGTAGCAGTAAGAACCCAGTGTAGCAGTAAGAACTCAGTGTAGCAGTAAGAACTCAGTGTAGCAGTAAGAACTCAGTGTAGCAGTAAGAACCCAGTGTAGCAGTAAGAAACCAGTGTAGCAGTAAGAACTAAGTGTAGCAGTAAGAACTCAGTGTAGCAGTAAGCAGTGTAGCAGTAGGAAACACTGTGTAGCAGTAAGAACTCAGCGTAGCAGTAAGCGGTGTAGCAGTAAGAACTCAGTGTAGCAGTAAGAACTCAGCGTAGCAGTAAGCAGTGTAGCAGTAAGAACTCAGTGTAGCAGTAAGAACTCAGTGTAGCAGTGTAGCAGTAAGCAGTGTAGCAGTAAGAACTCAGCGTAGCAGTAAGCAGTGTAGCAGTAAGAACCCAGTGTAGCAGTAAGAACCCAGTGTAGCAGTGTAGCAGTAAGCAGTGTAGCAGTAAGAACTCAGTGTAGCAGTAAGAACCCAGTGTAGCAGTAAGAAACCAGTGTAGCAGTAAGAACTCAGTGTAGCAGTAAGAACCCAGTGTAGCAGTAAGAAACCAGTGTAGCATTAAGAACTCAGTGTAGCAGTAAGAACTCAGTGTAGCAGTAAGCAGTGTAGCAGTAGGAAAACACTGTGTAGCAGTAAGAACTCAGCGTAGCAGTAAGCATTGTAGCAGTAAGAACTCAGTGTAGCAGTAAGAACTCAGTGTAGCAGTGTATTAGTAAGCAGTGTAGCAGTAAGAACCCAGTGTAGCAGTAAGCAGTGTAGCAGTAAGAACCCAGTGTAGCAGTAAGAGCCCAGTGTAGCAGTAAGAACTCAGTGTAGCAGTAGGAAAACACTGTGTAGCAGTAAGAACTCAGCGTATCAGTAAGCGGTGTAGCAGTAAGAACTCAGTGTAGCAGTAAGAACTCAGCGTAGCAGTAAGCAGTGTAGCAGTAAGAACTCAGTGTAGCAGTAAGAACTCAGTGTAGCAGTGTAGCAGTAAGCAGTGTAGCAGTAAGAACTCAGCGTAGCAGTAAGCAGTGTAGCAGTAAGAACCCAGTGTAGCAGTGTAGCAGTAAGCAGTGTAGCAGTAAGAACTCAGTGTAGCAGTAAGAACCCAGTGTAGCAGTAAGAAACCAGTGCAGCAGTAAGAACTCAGTGTAGCAGTAAGAACTCAGTGTAGCAGTAAGTACCCAGTGTAGCAGTAAGAAACCAGTGTAGCAGTAAGATCCCAGTGTAGCAGTAAGAACCCAGTGTAGCAGTAGGAACCCAGTGTAGCAGTAAGAACTCAGTGTAGCAGTAAGAACCCAGTGTAGCAGTAAGAACCCAGTGTAGCAGTAAGAACTCAGTGTAGCAGTAGGAACCCAGCGTAGCAGTAAGAACTCAGCGTAGCAGTAAGCAGTGTATTAGTAAGATCCCAGTGTAGCAGTAAGAACCCAGTGTAGCATTAGGAACCCAGTATAGCAGTAAGAACTCAGTTTAGCAGTAAGAACTTAGTGTAGCCGTAAGAACTCAGTGTAGCAGTAAGCAGTGTAGCAGTAAGAACCCAGTGTAGCAGTTAGAACCCAGTGTAGCAGTAAGAACCCAGTGTAACAGTAAGAACTCAGTGTAGCAGTAAGAACCCAGTGTAGCAGTAAGAACCCAGTGTAGCAGTAAGAACCCAGTGTAGCAGTAAGAACTCAGTGTAGCAGTAAGAACTCAGTGTAGCAGTAAGAACTCAGTGTAGCAGTAAGAACCCAGTGTAGCAGTAAGAAACCAGTGTAGCAGTAAGAACTAAGTGTAGCAGTAAGAACTCAGTGTAGCAGTAAGCAGTGTAGCAGTAGGAAACACTGTGTAGCAGTAAGAACTCAGCGTAGCAGTAAGCGGTGTAGCAGTAAGAACTCAGTGTAGCAGTAAGAACTCAGCGTAGCAGTAAGCAGTGTAGCAGTAAGAACTCAGTGTAGCAGTAAGAACTCAGTGTAGCAGTGTAGCAGTAAGCAGTGTAGCAGTAAGAACTCAGCGTAGCAGTAAGCAGTGTAGCAGTAAGAACCCAGTGTAGCAGTAAGAACCCAGTGTAGCAGTGTAGCAGTAAGCAGTGTAGCAGTAAGAACTCAGTGTAGCAGTAAGAACCCAGTGTAGCAGTAAGAAACCAGTGTAGCAGTAAGAACTCAGTGTAGCAGTAAGAACCCAGTGTAGCAGTAAGAAACCAGTGTAGCATTAAGAACTCAGTGTAGCAGTAAGAACTCAGTGTAGCAGTAAGCAGTGTAGCAGTAGGAAAACACTGTGTAGCAGTAAGAACTCAGCGTAGCAGTAAGCATTGTAGCAGTAAGAAATCAGTGTAGCAGTAAGAAATCAGTGTAGCAGTGTATTAGTAAGCAGTGTAGCAGTAAGAACCCAGTGTAGCAGTAAGCAGTGTAGCAGTAAGAACCCAGTGTAGCAGTAAGAGCCCAGTGTAGCAGTAAGAACTCAGTGTAGCAGTAGGAACCCAGCGTAGCAGTAAGAACTCAGCGTAGCAGTAAGCAGTGTATTAGTAAGATCCCAGTGTAGCAGTAAGAACCCAGTGTAGCATTAGGAACCCAGTATAGCAGTAAGAACTCAGTTTAGCAGTAAGAACTTAGTGTAGCCGTAAGAACTCAGTGTAGCAGTAAGCAGTGTAGCAGTAAGAACCCAGTGTAGCAGTAAGAACCCAGTGTAGCATTAAGAACTCAGTGTAGCAGTAAGAACTCAGTGTAGCAGTAAGCAGTGTAGCAGTAGGAAAACACTGTGTAGCAGTAAGAACTCAGCGTAGCAGTAAGCATTGTAGCAGTAAGAACTCAGTGTAGCAGTAAGAACTCAGTGTAGCAGTGTATTAGTAAGCAGTGTAGCAGTAAGAACCCAGTGTAGCAGTAAGCAGTGTAGCAGTAAGAACCCAGTGTAGCAGTAAGAGCCCAGTGTAGCAGTAAGAACCCAGCGTAGCAGTAAGAACTCAGCGTAGCAGTAAGCAGTGTAGCAGTAAGATCCCAGTGTAGCAGTAAGAACCCAGTGTAGCATTAGGAACCCAGTGTAGCAGTAATAACTCAGTGTAGCAGTAAGAACCCAGTGTAGCAGTAAGAACCCAGTGTAGCAGTAAGAACCCAGTGTAGCAGTAAGAACTCAGTGTAGCAGTAAGAACCCAGTGTAGCAGTAAGAACCCAGTGTAGCAGTAAGAACCCAGTGTAGCAGTAAGAACTCAGTGTAGCAGTAGGAACCCAGCGTAGCAGTAAGAACTCAGCGTAGCAGTAAGCAGTGTAGCAGTAAGATCCCAGTGTAGCAGTAAGAACCCAGTGTAGCAGTAGGAACCCAGTATAGCAGTAAGAACTCAGTGTAGCAGTAAGAACCCAGTGTAGCAGTAGGAACCCAGTATAGCAGTAAGAACTCAGTGTAGCAGTAAGAACTCAGTGTAGCCGTAAGAACTCAGTGTAGCAGTAAGCAGTGTAGCAGTAAGAACCCAGTGTAGCAGTAAGAACTAAGTGTAGCAGTAAGAACCCAGTGTAGCAGTAATAACCCAGTATAGCAGTAAGAACCCAGTGTAGCAGTAAGAACTCAGAGTAGCATTAAGAACTCAGTGTAGCAGTAAGAACCCAGTGAAGCAGTAAGAAACCAGTGTAGCAGTAAGAACTCAGTGTAGCAGTAAGAACTCAGTGTAGCAGTAAGAACCCAGTGTAGCAGTAAGAAACCAGTGTAGCAGTAAGAACTCAGTGTAGCAGTAAGAACTCAGTGTAGCAGTAAGCAGTGTAGCAGTAGGAAAAACACTGTGTAGCAGTAAGAACTCAGCGTAGCAGTAAGCAGTGTAGCAGTAAGAACTCATTGTAGCAGTAAGAACTCAGCGTAGCAGTAAGCAGTGTAGCAGTAAGAACTCAGTGTAGCAGTAAGAACTCAGTGTAGCAGTGTAGCAGTAAGCAGTGTAGCAGTAAGAACTCAGCATAGCAGTAAGCAGTGTAGCAGTAAGAACCCAGTGTAGCAGTAAGAACCCAGTGTAGCAGTGTAGCAGTAAGCAGTGTAGCAGTAAGAACTCAGTGTAGCAGTAAGAGCCCAGTGTAGCAGTAAGAAACCAGTGTAGCAGTAAGAACTCAGTGTAGCAGTAAGAACTCAGTGCAGCAGTAAGCAGTGTAGCAGTAGGAAAACACTGTGTAGCAGTAAGAACTCAATGTAGCAGTAAGCAGTGTAGCAGTAAGATCTCAGTGTAGCAGTAAGAACTCAGTGTAGCAGTGTAGCATTAAGCAGTGTAGCAGTAAGAACCCAGTGTAGCAGTAAGAACCCAGTGTAGCAGTAAGAACCCAGTGTAGCAGTAAGAGCCCAGTGTAGCAGTAAGAATTCAGTGTAGCATTAAGAACTCAGTATAGTGTAAAATAACTCAGTGTAGCAGTAAGATCCCTGTGTAGCAGTAAGAACTCGGTGTAGCAGTAAGAACCCAGTGTAGCAGTAAGAAACCAGTGTAGCAGTAAGCAGTGTAGCAGTAGGAAAACACTGTGTAGCAGTAAGAACTCAGCGTAGCAGTATGCAGTGTAGCAGTAAGAACTCATTGTAGCAGTAAGAACTCAGTGTAGCAGTAAGAACCCAGTGTAGCAGTAAGAACTCAGTGTAGCAGTAAGAACACAGTGTAGCAGTAGGAACCCAGTGTAGCAGTAAGAACTCAGTGTAGCAGTAAGAACTCAGTGTAGCAGTAAGAACTCAGTGTAGCAGTAAGAACCCAGTGTAGCAGTAAGAACTCAGTGTAGCAGTAAGAACCCAGTGTAGCAGTAAGAACCCAGTGTAGCAGTAAGAACCCAGTGTAGCAGTAAGAACTCAGTGTAGCAGTAGGAACCCAGCGTAGCAGTAAGAACTCAGCGTAGCAGTAAGCAGTGTAGCAGTAAGATCCCAGTGTAGCAGTAAGATCCCAGTGTAGCAGTAGGAACCCAGTATAGCAGTAAGAACTCAGTGTAGCAGTAAGAACAGTGTAGCAGTAAGAACTCAGTGTAGCCGTAAGAACTCAGTGTAGCAGTAAGCAGTGTAGCAGTAAGAACCCAGTGTAGCAGTAAGAACTCAGTGTAGCAGTAAGAACCCAGTGTATTAGTAAGAACCCAGTGTAGCAGTAAGAACCCAGTGTAGCAGTAAGAACTCAGTGTAGCAGTAAGAACCCAGTGTAGCAGTAAGAACCCAGTGTAGCAGTAAGAACTCAGTGTAGCAGTAAGAACTCAGTGTAGCAGTAAGAACCCAGTGTAGCAGTAAGATCCCAGTGTAGCAGTAAGAACCCAGTGTAGCAATAAGAACCCAGTGTAGCAGTAAGAACTCAGTGTAGCAGTAATAACTCAGTGTAGCCGTAAGAACTCAGTGTAGCAGTAAGCAGTGTAGCAGTAAGAACCCAGTGTAGCAGTAAGAACTCAGTGTAGCAGGAAGAACCCAGTGTAGCAGTAATAACCCAGTGTAGCAGTAAGAACCCAGTGTAGCAGTAAGAACTCAGTGTAGCAGTAAGAACCCAGTGAAGCAGTAAGAACCCAGCGTAGCAGTAAGAACCCAGCGTAGCAGTAAGAGCCCAGCGTAGCAGTAAGAACCCAGTGTAGCAGTAAGAAATCAGTGTAGCAGTAAGAACCCAGTGTAGCAGTAATAACTCAGTGTAGCAGTAAGAACTCAGTGTAGCAGTAAGAACTCAGTGTAGCAGTAAGCAGTGTAGCAGTAAGCTCTCAGTGTAGCAGTAAGAACTCAGTGTAGCAGTAAGAACCCAATGTAGCAGTAAGAACCCAGTGTAGCAGTAAGAACCCAGCGTAGCAGTAAGAGCCCAGCGTAGCAGTAAGAACCCAGTGTAGCAGTAAGAACTCAGTGTAGCAGTAAGAACTCAGTGTAGCAGTAAGAACTCAGTGTAGCAGTAAGCAGTGTAGCAGTAAGCTCTCAGTGTAGCAGTAAGAACTCAGTGTAGCAGTAAGAACCCAGTGTAGCATTAAGAACCCAGTGTGGCAGTAAGAACCCAGTGTAGCAGTAAGAACCCAGTGTAGCAGTAAGAACTCAGTGTAGCAGTAAGCAGTGTAGCAGTAAGAACTCAGTGTAGCAGTAAGAACTCAGTGTAGCAGTAAGAACTCAGTGTAGCAGTAAGAACCCAGTGTAGCAGTAAGAACCCAGTGTAGCAGTAAGAGCCCAGTGTAGCAGTAAGAACTCAGTGTAGCAGTAAGAACTCAGTGTAGCAGTAAGAACCCAGTGTAGCAGTAAGAACCCAGTGTAGCAGTAAGAACCCAGTGTAGCAGTAAGAACTCAGTGTAGCAGTAAGAACTCAGTGTAGCAGTAAGAACCCAGTGAAGCAGTAAGAACCCAGTGTAGCAGTAAGAACCCAGCGTAGCAGTAAGAGCCCAGCGTAGCAGTAAGAGCCCAGTGTAGCAGTAAGAACTCAGTGTAGCAGTAAGAACTCAGTGTAGCAGTAAGAACTCAGTGTAGCAGTAAGAACTCAGTGTAGCAGTAAGCTCTCAGTGTAGCAGTAAGAACTCAGTGTAGCAGTAAGAACCCAGTGTAGCAGTAAGAACCCAGTGTAGCAGTAAGAACTCAGTGTAGCAGTAAGAACCCAGTGTAGCAGTAAGAACTCAGTGTAGCAGTAAGCAGTGTAGCAGAAAGAACTCAGTGTATCAGTAAGAACTCAGTGTAGCAGTAAGCAGTGTAGCAGTAAGAACCCAGTGTAGCAGTAAGAACTCAGTCTAGCAGTAAGAACTCAGTGTAGCAGTAAGAACTCAGTGTAGCAGTAAGAACTCAGTGTAGCAGTAAGAACTCAGTGTATCAGTAAGAACTCAGTGTAGCAGTAAGCAGTGTAGCAGTAAGAACCCAGTCTAGCAGTAAGAACTCAGTGTAGCAGTAAGAACTCAGTGTAGCAGTAAGAACTCAGTGTAGCAGTAAGAACTCAGCGTAGCAGTAAATACCAAGTGTATCAGTAAGGGAGCTGTCTCCCACCTGTGCACTAGGACTAGTTTACATCACACAGACTCAGGATTAGGACTAGGCTACATCACACAGACTCAGGATTAGGACTAGGCTACATCACACAGACTCAGGATTAGGACTAGTTTACATCACACAGACTCAGGATTAGGACTAGGCTACATCACACAGACTCAGGATTAGGACTAGGCTATATCACAGAGATTCAGGATTAGGACTAGGCTACATCACACAGACTCAGGATTAGGACTAGGCTACATCACACAGACTCAGGATTAGGACTAGGCTACATCACACAGACTCAGGATTAGGACTAGGCTATATCACAGAGATTCAGGATTAGGACTAGGCTACATCACACAGACTCAGGATTAGGACTAGGCTACATCACACAGACTCATGATTAGGACTAGGCTATATCACAGAGATTCAGGATTAGGACTAGGCTACATCACACAGACCCCGGATTAGGACTAGGCTACATCACACAGACCCAGGATTAGGACTAGGCTACATCACATAGACCCCGGATTAGGACTAGGCTACATCACACAGACTCAGGATTAGGGCTAGGCTACATCACACAGACCCCAGATTAGGACTAGGCTACATCACACAGACCCAGGATTAGGACTAGGCTACATCACACAGACCCAGGATTAGGACTAGGCTACATCACACAGACTCAGGATTAGGACTAGGCTACATCACACAGACTCAGGATTAGGACTAGGCTACATCACACAGACCCCGGATTAGGACTAGGCTACATCACACAGACTCAGGATTAGGACTAGGCTACATCACACAGACTCAGGATTAGGACTAGGCTACATCACACAGACCCCGGATTAGGACTAGGCTACATCACACAGACTCAGGATTAGGGTTGGGCTACAATACACAGACTCAGGATTAGTACTAGGCTACATCACACAGACTCAGGATTAGGACTAGGCTATATCACAGAGATTCAGGATTAGTACTAGGCTACATCACACAGACTCAGAGCCATTGTTCTGATCTCAAGCAGCAGAATTAGGAGTCAAGGCTCTACTCTACTCTGGTATGACCAGTGACAGCCTCAGCCATTGTAATATACAGTAATGGTTGGTGACAAGTATACTTAGTAGGCCCATTGGACTGAAATGTACAATAATGTTTTAAAGCAGAAAATATCCATTCCTTTAGAACTGTCATGCATTACTGTGGCTCACTGATGCTAGTTCTTAGAATCCCTCCCTGTATGACTCATTGGTTTTAAAAAAATGGGAGAAGGCAGGCTACATTAGGAGAACGCTGTGGGAGAAGGCTGGCTAAAATGGGAGAACTCTGTGGGAGAAGGCAGGCTAAGGTGGGTGGGAGAAATCTTTGGGAGAAGGCAGGCTAAGGTGGGAGAACTCTGCCAAATTGTCTCCTCTAGTGGCCATGTTCTCAGGGCTGGGATGAATTGTAATTATGCACACAGCTTCTTCATCCCCCGGAGATGCTGTACTGATTGGCCCATCAATCAGCCTGTCAAATGGGCTGAATAGTGGTGTCATCCAGAGCCTGGCCCAGTCCTTAGCCCCATGCCCAGGAGGCCTGCCTGCCTGCCTGCCTGCCTGCCTGCCTGCCTGCCTGCCTGCCTGCCTGCCCACCTGCCTGACTGCCTGCTTGCCTGCCTGCCTGCCTGCTTGCCTGCCCACCTGCCTGCCTGGCTGCCCACCTGCCTGCCTGCCTGCCCACCTGCCTGCCTGCCTGCCCACCTGCCTGGCTGCCTGCCTGCCCACCTGCCTGCCTGCCTGCCTGCCTGCCCACCTGCCTGCCTGCCCGCCTGCCTGCCTGCCTGCCTGCCTGCCTGCCTGCCTGCCCGCCCGCCTGCCTGCCTGCCTATAAACCCCCTTATAAAGCCTGGAGAGTTCTGCCTCCATCTCTCTCTAACACTGCTGTCTCTTATTGATTTTCTCTCCCTGTAACAGGGTTCAGCTGATCTGTTCCTGGGTCTAATCTTCTCATGCTGTCTATTCCAGGGATGCGTGGCGTTGTTTTTCATTGTCAGACACAGGGGTGACCAGGGTTAAACAGCGCGATGAATGGGGATGAGATGTACAAGGCAGAAAATCCAGTGGTGTAAAGTACTTAAGTAAAAAAACTTTTACTCAATTAGTATTTTACTGGCTGACTTTCACTTTTACTTGAGTCATTTTCTATTAAGGTTATCTTTACTTTTACTCAAGTATGACAATTTGGTACTTTTTCCACCACTGATGAAATCATGTCAAATTAATTTGGGTCAAGCAACAAATGACATACCAGACTTAAAGAAAAACTGGCAAAGAAAGTCTCTTTAATTTAGACTTTCTTTGATTTAGCCTAAATTTGATTTAGCCTCTCTTTCTCTCTCGTTCCGTGTTAACACAGAGACACTGTGGCATGCTGCTGAGAGAGAGACACCCATGCCCAGGCTACCCTGGTTGCATCCCAAATGATGCCCTATTCCCTATGTAGTGCCTGGTCAAAAGTAGTGCACTACATAGGGAATAGTGTGCCATTCTCTGGTCAAAAGTAGTGCACTACATAGGGAATAGTGTGCCATTCTTTGGTCAAAAGTAGTGCACTACATAGGGAATAATGTGCCATTCTCTGGTCAAAAGTAGTGCACTACATAGGAAATAGTGTGCCATTCTCTGGTCAAAAGTAGTGCACTACATAGGGAATAGTGTGCCATTCTCTGGTCAAAAGTAGTGCACTATATAGGGAATAGTGTGCCATTCTCTGGTCAAAAGTAGTGCACTACATAGGGAATAATGTGCCATTCTCTGGTCAAAAGTAGTGCACTACATAGGAAATAGTGTGCCATTCTCTGGTCAAAAGTAGTGCACTACATAGGGAATAATGTGCCATTCTCTGGTCAAAAGTAGTGCACTACATAGGAAATAGTGTGCCATTCTCTGGTCAAAAGTAGTGCACTACATAGGGAATAGTGTGCCATTCTCTGGTCAAAAGTAGTGCACTACATAGGGAATAGTGTGCCATTCTCTGGTCAAAAGTAGTGCACTACATAGGGAATAGTGTGCCATTCTCTGGTCAAAAGTACTGCACTACATAGGGAATAGTGTGCCATTCTCTGGTCAAAAGTACTGCACTACATAGGGAATAGTGTGCCATTGTCATAAGGTGCTGAAGGTGGGTGTGGTGTAGGAATCAGGCACAGGACGCAGAGGCTCAGTTCAAAGGCTTTAGTGCAAAATTCACACAAACAAAAGCACAATAAGCCTGAAGGCGAATACCAGGCGCACACAGGCGACAAAATAAACTGCGCACAAAACATGTGCGAAGAAACCACTCCAAACACTGGAGGGAAAAATGTAGCTCCAACACGTAACAGAGGCGCAATCACACACAAACACAGACACACACAACGAGAACTAAATAGAACACTAACGAGGACTAACTAGACACAGGTGTACAACATTAAGACCAAACCAAACGAACATGAAACATAGATCGGTGGCAGCTAGTACTCCGGGGACGACGACCGCCGAAGCCTGCCCGAACCAGGAGGAGGAGCAGCCTCGGCCGAAACCGTGACAGTACCCCCCCTTGAGCCGTGCGCCGACCCCGGCCTCGGGGACGACCAGGAGGACGCGGAGCAGGGCGCGCGGGATGGTCCCGGTGGAACTCAGACAGGAGAGATGGGTCTAGGATGTCCCTCCGCGGCACCCAGCACCGCTCCTCCGGGCCGTACCCCTCCCACTCCACGAGATACTGGAGACCCCCCATCCGGCGTCTGGAGTCCAAGATGGACCGAACGGTGTACGCCGGAGCCCCCTCGATGTCCAATGGGGGGCGGAGGAGTCTCTCCTATCTCATTGTCCTGGAGTGGACCAGCTACCACCGGCCTGAGAAGAGACACATGGAACGAGGGGTTAATATTCTTATATTCAACAGGTAGATGTAACTTATAACACACCTCGTTCAATCTTCTCAGGACTTTAAAGGGGCCCCACAAACCGCCGACCCAGCTTCCGGCAGGGCAGGCGGAGGGGTAGGTTTCTGGTAGAGAGCCAGACTCGATCTCCGGGTGCGTACACCGGCCCCTCACTGCGGTGGAGATCGGCGCTCGCCTTGTGACGACGGACGGCCCGCTGCAGGTGGACGTGGGCAGCGTTCCACGTCTCTTCCGAGCGCCTCATGCAATCATCCACCGCAGGGGCCTCGATCTGGCTCTGCTGCCACGGTGCCAGAACCGGCTGGTAACCTAATACACATTGGAAAGGGGTTAGGTTGGTAGAGGAGTGGCGGAGAGAATTCTGGGCCATCTCGGCCCAGGGAATGTAACGCGCCCACTCCTCAGGCCGGTCCTGGCAATAAGACCTCAGAAACCTACCCACATCCTGGTTGACACGTTCTACCTGCCCGTTACTCTCCGGGTGGTACCCCGAGGTAAGGCTAACCGAGACCCCCAAACGCTCCATAAACGCTCTCCACACCCGGGAGGTAAACTGGGGGCCTCGATCAGACACTATATCCTCGGGGACCCCGTAATGCCGGAAGACGTGGGTAAATAGGGCCTCAGCAGTCTGTAGGGCAGTAGGAAGACCCGACATAGGGAGAAGACGACAGGCCTTAGAGAAACGGTCCACAACGACCAGGATGGTGGTATTCCCCTGAGAGAGGGGAAGGTGTGTTACAAAATCCACCGAGAGGTGGGACCATGGTCGTTGTGGAACGGGTAGGGGCTGTAACTTACCCCTGGGCAGATGTCGGGGCGCCTTACACTGGGCACACACCGAGCAGGAGGAGACATAAACCCTCACATCCCTAGCCAAAGTGGGCCACCAGTATTTAGTGCTAAGGCAATGCACTGTCCGGCCGATACCCGGATGTCCAGAGGAGGGTGACGTGTGAGCCCAGTAAATGAGTCGATCCCGAATCTCGAGCGGAACGTACTTCCGACCCTCAGGACACTGTGGAGGGCTGGGGTCGTGCACTAACGCTCGCTCGATTTCGGAATCGACCTCCCACACCACCGGTGCCACAAGGAACGACTCCGGTAGTATGGGAGTGGGCTCAACGGACCTCTCCTCCGTGTCATACCGCCGGGACAGCGCATCTGCCTTACCATTCTGGGAACCAGGGATGTACGTGATTTTAAATACGAACCTGGTGAGAAACATACTCCATCGAGCCTGGCGAGGGTTCAGTCTCCTCGCTGCCCGGATGTACTCCAGGTTCCGATGGTCAGTCAAAATGAGGAAAGGGTGTTGAGCCCCCTCAAGCCAATGCCTCCACACCTTAAGGGCTTGAACTACAGCTAACAGCTCCCTGTCCCCAACGTCATAGTTACGCTCCGCCGGGCTGAGCTTCTTAGAGTAAAAAGCACAGGGGCGGAGTTTAGGTGGCGTGCCGGACCGTTGAGAGAGAACGGCCCTATACCAGCCTCAGACGCGTCTACCTCAACCTGAAAGGGTAATGCGGGATCTGGATGCGCCAGCACCGAGCCGATGTAAACAGGTCCTTCAGTCTCCTAAAGGCCCTGTCCGCATCGGCTGACCACTGCAGTCGCACCGGACCCCCCTTCAGAAGGGACGTGATGGGAGCTGCCACCTGTCCAAAACCCCGGATAAACCTCCGGTAGTAATTCGCAAAGCCCAAAAACTGCTGCACCTCTTTTACAGTAGTTGGGGTTTGCCAACTACGCACAGCGGACACACGATCCACCTCCATTCTCACCCCTGACGCGGACAACCGATAACCCAAAAAGGAGACCGACTCCTGGAAAAACAGACATTTCTCTGCCTTGACATATAGGTCGTGCTCCAACAGCCTCCTCAATACACGACGCACCAGGGTTATATGCTCGGCTCGGGTAGACGAGTACACCAGAATGTCATCAATGTACACGACCACCCCTTGTCCCTGCATATCCCGGAATATCTCATCTACGAAGGATTGGAAGACTGATGGAGCATTCATCAACCCATATGGCATGACGAGATATTCGAAATGACCTGACATGGTACTAAACGCTGTCTTCCATTCGTCACCCTCCCTAATGCGCACCAAGTTATACGCGCTCCTGAGATCCAGTTTTGTGAAAAACCGCGCTCCATGCAATGACTCCGTCATGGTCGCAATCAGAGGGAGTGGATAACTGTATTTCACAGTAATCTGATTGAGACCACGGTAATCAATGCACGGGCGCAACCCTCCATCCTTCTTTTTCACAAAAAAGAAACTCGAGGAGGCGGGAGAAGTGGAGGGCCGAATGTATCCCTGTCTCAAAGATTCGGCTATATAAGTCTCCATAGCTTTTCTCTCCTCTTGAGACAAAGGATACACATGGCTCCGTGGGAGCGCTGCTCCTGCCTGGAGATCAATCGCACAATCCCCCTGTCTATGAGGAGGCAACTGCGTCGCCCTAGTTTTGCTAAACACGAGAGCTAAATCCCCATATTCAGGCGGAATGTGCAGTGCGGGCACTTGGTTTGGACTCTCCACCGAAGTCGCCCCCACGGAAACACCCAGACATCGCCCCTCGCACTGAGCAGACCACCCATCGAGAGCCCTCTGTTGCCACGAAATAGCAGGGTTGTGGGTGCTTAACCAGGGAATCCCCAGCACCACTGGGTACGCAGGAGAGTCGATCAGATACAGCTGTATAGTCTCCTCATGACCCCCCTGCGCACACATCCGAAGTGGCGCTGTGATCTCCCTGATCAACCCCGACCCCAACGGACGGCTATCTAAGGCATGAACGGGAAAAGGTTTGTGAACAGGTAGGAGAGGGATCCCTAACTCAAAACAAAACTTCCGATCAACAAAATTCCCAGCTGCGCCTGAATCTACGAGCGCCTTATGCTGGGAATGAGGTGCAACCTGTGGAAAACACACAGGTATACAAAAGTGCGCAACAGAAAGCTCTGGGTAAGTGGGACGTCTACTCACCTGGGAGGCCCCCCCAGTGCGTGGCCTGTTGTCTTCTCCCCCGGAGAACCCTCCCCAGCACCTGGCCGCAGTGTGCCCTCCACGACCGCACTTGGTGCAGGAGACAGGCCCCCTCGGGCTCCTCCTACTCTGTTCTCTAGCGCCGGCACCCCCGAGCTCCATAGGGCTCGGCTCGGAGGCGCCGGAGGGCGGAATGGACGGACTCCCCTCGGGACGTCCACGGGTGGCCAGCAGGGTGTCCAGACGGATGGACATATCGACCAACTGGTCGAATGTAAGATGGGTATCCCTGCAGGCCAACTCACGTTGAACGTCCTCTCGTAGGTTACATCGAAAATGGTCGATGAGAGCCCCTCATTCCACCCTGCATCAGCCGCTAGAGTCCGGTACTCTAGAGCGAACGCCTGCGCGCTCCTCCTCCCCTGTCTCAACTGGACTAGACGCTCCCCCGCCGCTTTGCCCTCAGGTGGATGGTCGAACACGGCCTTGAAGCGGCGGGAGAACTCTGCGTAGGTCACGGTGTTGGCGTCCATTCTCCTCCACTCGGCGTTAGCCCACTCCAACGCCTTGCCCGTGAGACAGGAGATGAGGGCGGAAACGCTCTCGTATCCCGAGGGCACCGGGTGTACAGTGGCCAGGTAGAGCTCCACCTGCAGGAGGAACCCCTGACACCCGGCAGCTGTTCCGTCATACGCCCTCGGGAGCGAGAGCCGAATCCCCCTGGGTTCCGAACCTAGGACTGGTGGACCGACCGATGGGGTGGGCAGGATAGGTGGAGGTGTGGGTACCCGGCTGGCCTCCCATCGGTGCAAGGTGTAGATTACCTCCTGTAGAGCGGTCTCCAGTTGTCGAATCTGGCCATCTTGTCCACGGATATGCTCCTCGAGCGACACAGGCGTCTCTGCCGATCCTGCTGATTCCATTATGGTGTGTGATTCTGTCATAAGGTGCTGAAGGTGGGTGTGGTGTAGGAATCAGGCGCAGGACGCAGAGGCTCAGTTCAAAGGCTTTAGTGCAAAATTCACACAAACAAAAGCACAATAAGCCTGAAGGCGAATACCAGGCGCACACAGGCGACAAAATAAACTGCGCACAAAACATGTGCGAAGAAACCACTCCAAACACTGGAGGGAAAAATGTAGCTCCAACACGTAACAGAGGCGCAATCACACACAAACACAGACACACACAACGAGAACTAAATAGAACACTAACGAGGACTAACTAGACACAGGTGTACAACATTAAGACCAAACCAAACGAACATGAAACATAGATCGGTGGCAGCTAGTACTCCGGGGACGACGACCGCCGAAGCCTGCCCGAACCAGGAGGAGGAGCAGCCTCGGCCGAAACCGTGACAGCCATTCTCTGGTCAAAAGTACTGCACTACATAGGGAATAGTGTGCCACTTGGTACAAAGCCCTCGTGTCACCTCTGACCCACTTCTCGCTTTCTCTTATTCCTCTCTGCACATTTTAAATAATTGACCCCCTGATTTACTTCTTTGCCCTTTCCAAACACAATTCTGTCCCATCGCATATTCAATGTTAGGAGAAAAACAAAGGCGACGAGCCTCAGACACTGGTTTTGCCAGCCAGCCCTGTGTGATGCGGAGAGACTGTTCTGAATTCTACTCTGGTAATTGGTAGATTTAGCATGTGGCCAGATGATCTCACACGCCCAGCTTTGCTCTCCTCTGCCGGTCACGTGTAGCAGGGCCGTGAGAGCAAGGCCAGCCGTGGGGCTTACATAGGCTTTAGATTGGGTGAGGCTAATGCTAGATGCCGATGGGATGCAGCCCCCTGTGTACGATGGACCCCAAAGAGCAGTGTTCATGCTAGAGCCAGCTGCCATTATGAACCTAATGGAATACAGACTGGACTCTACTGTTTCATTTCTCAGGGTTGTTGTCTTTGTCATCCTCATCACATGACACCAAATGCAGTGTAATATTGACCATGAGTACTTCTTCATTAAAGATGACTGACTGTCCCTTCTCATCGTCGTGCTCCCTGCCTGTTCTGTGTTCTTCAGACAACATCTGGGACGACCCGAGCCTTGATCTGGACTCTGACCTGCCGTCAGGGTGGCGCACCATCCGGGACAGCACCGGCACCTACTACTGGCACGTGGCCACTGGCACCACCCAATGGCAGCACCCGTCCTACAGCGCCGAGGAGGACCAGAACTCCATCAATGGCATCGCTGCCACGGACATCAAGGTTAGGGCTTCAACGTCTAAATGAAGTTCAGTCTCACTGTTTGACTATGGCTGCTTTATACTGAATGTGGTTCCATCAGACAGGAAGGATCACACCTCTAATAATGACCCATGTCCTCTTTTCCAGAGCCTGGAGGCTGGGGGCAGACGTGGATCAAGGGCAAGGCTGACAGAGAGTCCAGTGGCCTCCATAAATGACAGGTACTCCTTGAAAATCCTCTGCAGACCCAAACCAACACTCATTCACCTGTGCAAGCACTGTAGCCTTGTTACTGGCTTAGGCTCTCCATGGTGGAGTAATGAGTACTTTTCAGTTGTGTGATGAAGGTTATTCTACAAGGTGAATGGGTTGATGAGGTACATTTCTATCACCTGCAGATCAGCATGCTTAGGGAGCTCTTTGAAATAAACTACATTGATTGATGATGTAATCAAACGAGAGGGATAGTGTGTTTGATGTATTCTCTCTCTCTCTCTTTTAATCTGTTCGATGGCTCATGATGGCTTCGCTTGCCTGGGAATGTGACAGACCACATATCCCTATGCCTCCCTATGCCTCCTGGAATACTACCCATTATCCCATTCTCTGTGTTCTGATCAGAAGCCTGCCATATTTGTCCCCGGGCTGATAACGTCAGGAATAGATAAGTCCTCTGGGCTGATGGGACATCCATTTAGGCCCTAGTTCTGCACCACACTACGTCATATCATTATTACAGTTCAGCCATTGTACCATGATCTGAATACATACAAGTGAATAGGGAAAATACTGTTCGATGTAGTGCCTGAGGATGAGTCTTAACCATCTGTGGCACAAACCAGTGTTCTTAGGTTTCTTTAGCATAGATGGGTTGGCTGACAAGATCACGGAAATGATGCATACGCATTGATTTGTGGCCGGAAGCCATGCTTTGTTACGATTCTGAACGGTCATATCGCTAGCAACAACGAAAGGAGCTGCCTTGTGGGGAATCGTAGGTGGCTCGTTTCAGCTCGTATATTTTTATTGATACCATGTCTTGTTTTGAGGTGTTTTGACTGATGTCATGTCTACGCTAATATGGCCAAAAAATTGCTAGCTAGCTGTAACGATGTATTTGAGAGACAACAAGTGCTCATAGTGCAAATGTATTTATGTTTTCAATAAACATTGGCAACAATCTAAGCCAACCCCGTCTGTTTTGCCCCATAGTTGCGCACGCGTCAGTTTTGTTGCTAAACAACCAACACGCCTATACAGCAAGGTCAAATGCATCTTAGATCACCTTGATGGTTGTTCGTAGGTTCTTTAATATTATATATGGCTACCTTGCCTTTTACCATTTAAGGGTAAAAGCACTTAATAATTCAGTTATCTGGAGTTAATTTATTGTAGCATCCCCTTGAGGGTCCCTGTGTCCTGTGTGACGTTTAGAGGTTATTGAGCCCACCAATAAACACAGTTTCTGCTGCAGTGGTTATGTGTTGACACACGGGAGCTTAACGTTCTGTATGGACAGAGATTGTGGAGAATAGTGAAACTCAGCTCGCTGGGTGTAGCATGAAGAAATGCATAGGTCTTAAATGACACAATCCTATCCTACTCTGCTTCACCAAAGAGTGTAATGGAAAGGGAGGGAGAGTCTTGGGCCCCTGGTTGCACGAATAGCAGCCCCTTGTGATCGTCTCCAGTCAGCTGTATCAGGGAGGCTAATGACTAACAACTCCACCTCTGAGTCAGCCAGCGTGAGGTGATCAGAACAGCTCTCTGTTTATTTCTGATCATCCATGACCCACACAACAGCTGTTTCCCCATCAATGGCAGACACGCAGGCAGCATTTACTTTCAAAGTCAAACACAAACAAACAGATAAACAAAGAACTAGATTATAACATCGTATAATACACCATACCAAACAGCGTCATACAGGGCAGCAGGGAGGGATGCAGAAAACGCTACAGCGTAATTTGTGCTGTCGTCGTGGTAATCCTTCATGTCATTTGACTGTTCTGCTAATATCCCCCCACAGGGTCTCCTGGCAGGACGATTATTTCTGCACCAACATGGATCCTGACTCCAAGGTAGAGTGGGCTTTGATGTTGTCCAATTCATAGAAATACAGTAGAATCCTTAGAACGGGCCTTCCCATTTGACAAGCCTGTTAGAATCCTTAGAACGGGTCTTCCCATTTGACAAGCCTGTTAGAATCCTTAGAACGGGCCTTCCCATTTGACAAGCCTGTTAGAATCCTTAGAACGGGCCTTCCCATTTGACAAGCCTGTTAGAATCCTTAGAACGGGTCTTCCCATTTGAGACAAGCCTGTTCTATAGATTATATTTCTATGGTTCAAATCCCTCTTCTTATGCACACACCAAAACAGCATGTTCTGACCAATAACATCCATACCCAATACCAATTATTTGGGGTGTAAACACTTTTACGGTCCCCCAGAGAATACTAATGTATTTTAGCTGATTTTTAACTCTAACACTATTTTCTGTAATTTATTATTTGAGGGTTAAAAGGGACCACATTTATAATGTTAGCGTTGATCAATATTTGTTGTTTTTTGTCCAGGCTAGGCAGCTCTTAAAGGAATTCATATACCATGTCCACTAAAAAGATTTGAGAGTCATCTCTTAAGTCAGGGAGGAGCAGTATTGATGGACTGTAGATACATGTATTATATGGATGCATCATGTTGATATACTGTAGATACTGAAAGCACTTAACCCTTTATACTCTGTACATTATTATCTAGTCTGAATCTAGTCTCAGTTTACTCCCTTCTTTCTGTCTCCTTCCCACCTCTACCATCCACTCCTCTCCCTCCTGGGCCTGTTGGTGTGGTGTGGTTCTGTTGGTGTGGTGTGGTTCTGTTGGTGTGGTGTGGTTCTGTTGGTGTGGTGTGGTTCTGTTGGTATGGTGTGTCTGTGTTGATATGGTGTGGTGTGGTTGTGTTGGCATGGTGTGGTTGTGTTGGCATGGTATGGTGTGGTTCTGTTGGTATGGTGTGGTGTGGTTGTGTTGGCATGGTGTGGTGTGGTTGTGTTGGTGTGGTGTGGTTCTGTTGGTATGGTGTGTCTGTGTTGATATGGTGTGGTGTGGTTGTGTTGGCATGGTGTGGTTGTGTTGGCATGGTATGGTGTGGTTCTGTTGGTATGGTGTGGTGTGGTTGTGTTGGCATGGTGTGGTGTGGTTGTGTTGGCATGGTGTGGTGTGGTTGTGTTGGCATGGTATGGCATGGTGTGGTTGTGTTGGCTTGGCATGGTGTGGTTGTGTTGACATGGTACGGTGTGGTTGTGTTTGCATGGTGTGGTGTGGTTGTGTTGGTGTGGTTGTGGTTGTGTTGGCATGGTGTGGTTATGTTGGCGTGGTGTGGTTATGTTGGCATGGTGTGGTGTGGTGTGGTTGTGTTGGCGTGGTTGTGTTTGCATGGTGTGGTGTGGTTGTGTTGGCGTGGTTGTGTTGGCATGGTGTGGTGTGATTGTGTTGGCATGGTGTGGTGTGGTTGTGTTGGCATGGTGTGGTGTGGCTGTGTTGGCATGGTGTGGTTGTGTTGGCATGCTGTGGTTGTGTTGGCATGCTGTGGTTGTGTTGGCTTGGTGTGGTTGTGTTGGCTTGGCATGGTGTGGTTGTGTTGGCATGGTATGGTGTGGTTCTGTTGGCATGGTGTGGTGTGATTGTGTTGGCATGGTGTGGTGGGGTTGTGTTGGCATGGTGTGGTTGTGTTGGCATGGTGTGGTTGTGTTGCCTTGGCATGGTGTGGTTGTGTTGGCATGGTATGGTGTGGTTCTGTTGGTATGGTGTGGTGTGGTTGTGTTGGCGTGGTGTGGTTGTGTTGGCGTGGTGTGGTTGTGTTGGCATGGTGTGGTTGGCTTGGTGTGGTTGTGTTGGATTGGCATGGTGTGGTTGTGTTGGCATGGCATGGTATGGATCTGTTGGTATGGTGTGGTGGGGTTGTGTTGGCATGGTGTGGTTGTGTTGGCATGGTGTGGTTGTGTTGGTGTGGTTGTGTTGGCATGGTGTGGTTGTGTTGGCATGGTGTGGTGTGGTTGTGTTGGCATGGTGTGGTGTGGTTGTGTTGGCATGGTGTGGTGTGGCTGTGTTGGCATGGTGTGGTGTGGTTGTGTTGGTTAGTGTTTTGCGGTGCGCTCCCTGGGCTGGGTGGAGATTCCAGAGGAGGAGCTGACCCCGGGGAAGAGCAGTCTGGCTGTCAATAACTGCATCCAGCAGCTGTCCTGCAGCAAGGCAGAGGGCCACGATGACACACTGGGCGCCTGGGGAGAGGTGAGAGAGGAGACGTGAGCAAGACGGGTGGGTGGGGGGAGAAGTGAGGGTTGAGAGAGTAATGGTGGGGGGGTTAAGAGAGTAATGGTGGGGGGGTTAAGAGAGTAATGGTAGGGGGTGAGAGAGTAATGGTGGGGGGATTGAGAGAGTAATGGTGGCGGGGTGAGAGAGAATAATGGTGGGGGGATTGAGAGAATAATGGTGGGGGGGATTGAGAGAGTAATGGTGGGGGGATTGAGAGAGTAATGGTGGGGGGGATTGAGAGAGTAATGGTGGGGGGGGATTGAGAGAGTAATGGTGGGGGGTTGAGAGAGTAATGGTGGGGGTGAGAGAGAATAATGGTGGGGGGATTGAGAGAGTAATGGTAGGGGGGTTGAGAGAGAATAATGGTGGGGGGATTGAGAGAGTAATGGTGGGGGGGATTGAGAGAGTAATGGTGGGGGGGATTGAGAGAGTAATGGTGGGGGGTTGAGAGAGTAATGGTGGGGGGTTGAGAGAGTAATGGTGGGGGTGAGAAAGAATAATGGTGGGGGGGGATTGAGAGAGTAATGGTAGGGGGGTTGAGAGAGAATAATGGTGGGGGGTTGAGAGAGTAATGGTGGGGGGGTTGAGAGAGTAATGGTGAGGGGTGAGAGAGTAATGGTGAGGGGTGAGAGAGAATAATGGTGGGGGGATTGAGAGAATAATGGTGGGGGGATTGAGAGAGTAATGGTGGGGGGGATTGAGAGAGTAATGGTGGGGGGATTGAGAGAGTAATGGTGGGGGGATTGAGAGAGTAATGGTGGGGGGTTGAGAGAGTAATGGTGGGGGGTGAGAGAGAATAATGGTGGGGGGGTTGAGAGAGTAATGGTGGGGGGGTTGAGAGAGTAATGGTGAGGGGTGAGAGAGAATAATGGTGGGGGGATTGAGAGAATAATGGTGGGGGGGATTGAGAGAGTAATGGTGGGGGGATTGAGAGAGTAATGGTGGGGGGATTGAGAGAGTAATGGTGGGGGGATTGAGAGAGTAATGGTGGGGGGGTTGAGAGAGTAATGGTGGGGGTGAGAGAGAATAATGGTGGGGGGGATTGAGAGAGTAATGGTAGGGGGGTTGAGAGAGAATAATGGTGGGGGGATTGAGAGAGTAATGGTGGGGGGGGATTGAGAGAGTAATGGTGGGGGGGGATTGAGAGAGTAATGGTGGGGGGGTTGAGAGAGTAATGGTGGGTGGGGGTTGAGAGAGTAATGGTGGGGGGGGTTGGAGAGAGTAATGGTGGGGGTGAGAGAGAATAATGGTGGGGGGATTGAGAGAGTAATGGTAGGGGGGGTTTAGAGAGAATAATGGTGGGGGGGTTGAGAGAGTAATGGTGGGGGGGTTGAGAGAGTAATGGTGAGGGGTGAGAGAATAATGGTGGGGGATTGAGAGAGTAATGGTGGGGGGGAATTGAGAGAACAATGGTGGGGGGGATTGAGAGAGTAATGGTGGGGGGATTGAGAGAGTAATGGTGGGGGGTTGAGAGAGAAATGGTAGGGGGGGTTGAGAGAGAATAATGGTGGGGGGATTGAGAGAGTAATGGTGGGGGGTGAGAGAGTAATGGTGGCGGGGGGTGAGAGAGAATAATGGTGGGGGGATTGAGAGAGTAATGGTGGGGGGTGAGAGAGTAATGGTGGGGGGTTAAGAGAGTAATGTCCTCCCTGTCCTCTCTGTCCTCTCTCCCTGTCCTCTCCCAGGGCCAGGACATGATGATGGTTCTGAAGAAGGATACCCTCAGCCTGATGGACCCAGTGGACCGCAGCCTTCTCCATTGCCAGCCTATCATTAACATCCGCGTGTGGGGCGTGGGCTGCAACAACGGCAGGTGGGCCAACCTGGGGAACGTATGGGCAAATACTCCCCAGTCCTCTCTCCTTCTCTTTTTGTTATGGTCAGTGTTGGTACCTGTAGTTACATGTTGAAATACGGTATAATATGGTGAACTGACCAACTAAGCACAATGCTCTTGGGTTGTTACGTCAGGGAAGACTGTGTTTAAAGTTTTTGTTATTGTTTATACTTGATGACATGGAAATATTACATTGAGTGAAGAAAGTAACTTATTTATAAATGAGTTTTTATGTGGGCTATACAGCCCTGGGTAAGGTTAGTTATTCAGGGTAGCAGACATTTTAGACCTATTGTAATACACTGGGAGTTGAGTGGATCTGAGGGCAGTTATATTTGGCAATGTTCTTGCTGGAGAAAATTCAGGCATTGACCTGTTGGCAGTAGAATAGAATAGCCCTGAGGAAGAAACGTGACAAGGTTCGAGAATAAGAAGGACTGAAACTACAGAAAATAAGTCAGTATAGCGGTACACCATTTCTACTGACAGTAGGCTATGTTATATGATGATCATAGTTATGAAGCAATCCAACAGTTTTGTCTCATAGTTAAGGTAGTTGTAATAATTAACTTTCTTTCTTTTTTTAAATGCCACTCATGAAAACAGAAACAGGTAATCACTCTTTTCTTGGTCAACTCATTTTCTGTTGACATGCCATGTGTGACTTTACCAGCTTGCATCAGGGTCTCAATGAAAAGCTCAGTGTTCCAGTAGGTTCTGTGTAGGTTCTGTAGTCAAACTGTATATTGTTGCCTCATCAATAATGTAACATGCTTCTGCCGACACATAATGTCCCTGTGAATGTCTACGCTGTTTCTCATGCATGTTCAAAGAAACCCCTGTCCATTTCTTTCCTCGATTTCTATCGAACGTTATTTCTTATGCAGTGTGTGTACCAAGCAGTTCTGTCCTTGTCTCACAACAAATGCCCACCCAGCCTTATCCCAGACTGTTGACTTGCCTTATTCCCAAATGAATACTGCTGATGATTGATCTATAAAGTGAGAATCATAATGGACTCTCTTCCTGAGGAAAATGTTGCTCAAACTGCAGCATTAATTAGAAGCCATAGTGATTGCATTCCTCTGAGAGCTGAGTGGAGGACGCATCAATGTGTAAATTAATGTAACAAGCTTTTCTACAACAGTTGGATGGGCCTTTGTGAAGATAAATGGACAAGGAGAGCTTGCTGGGTCATGTCCAAGTCTCTTTCCTTTCTGCTGTGCCAACCAGGGTCGAACTGCAAGGTCGCATCTGCCACTGTGACAAATACGCTCCATTTACACCTGGCTTTTACTGTATTACACCCGAACAAAATACATGGATTACCTGTCATAAAACAGCTCCCGTTCCACTGTGGATGGAATACAGAATATTGTACACACACACACACACACACACACACACACACACACACACACACCCTACTGTTTGTGGGCCCACCGCTGATGCCAAAGAGAAGCTCATCTGTTATTCCCTCTGACTCTAGTGTTTTCCCTCAATATTTGAGTTCCTTTCCCAGGCATCAGCACGTTCTGGTGCGCCAGAGCTGTGGCCTACACAGCAGCACTGTTGCTCCTGATTGTTTTAAGTGGGGAAACCCACTGAGGATGTCACGGAGACAATAGAGAAAATTACACCTCTAAATGCAACACTCACCAAGCCGTTTCCCAAATAGCAACTGCACATTGGACACAGAACAGTTCTTCATTAACTAACTATTTGTCCGAAGGTTTACAGTACAATGTCAGTTGGGTACTTTTGCTCTGATATGTGATTACAGATCATGACTCTTTAGTCCCTTTCTGATACGAGAACTTGGTGACAGAGCAATACATTCCCTGTCCCTGTTGCTTAACGTGCTGAGAACAATGTCTGTCCACATGGATCATTGGTATTTATAGACCTCTGACATCTGACACGGCCTGGCCCTATCAGCTCCTGAGGGACGCTGTCCGAGGTCACATCCCCCCATCTCTTCTGCAATATGAGCCAGAGTAACTGATAGTGTCAATGTTAAAATTGTTTGTGCTGTCTGTCTTCAGTGCTCAGTTGCTTAGTAGTCGTTGGATGATTGTGCACTTGATCAAACGAACTGATGATCCTGGCTGGTGCACCATTAGCTTTAGTTCAGTGGGCTAACGCAGTCATGTTGGAGTAGTGCAGAAGATGTGTCACATGTATTCAATATGGCTTTGAATTCCTTCCCATTCTCAGTCATACTAATGTAATTATATTGTTATACATACAGTACCAGATCACCAGGTGAAACAGGAAGTCAACTAACCTCTCCACAATCCAGACATATAGATAGGTGCATGTACTCTGTGCTAATCTTTGCTGTTATGTTCTGTTCCTTTCCAGAGACTTTGCCTTCGTTGCCAGTGACAAAGACACCTGTATGCTGAAGTGCCATGTGTTTCGCTGTAACGCCCCAGCAAAAACCATCGCCACGGCTTTGCATGAAATGTGCTCAAAGGTAACCACAAACTCAAGCATAGGAAGTGGTTTAACACCCCTTTAGCCCACCATAGTAGTTTAGGTTCATTCTAGAGTGAGCCAGTGTGAATGCTGTGTCTGTGTGTGTGTCCAGATCATGGCAGAGAAGACCACTAGAAGCCCATTTATGGCCCGCTCCCTCACCATGGAGAGCATCTCCCCTGAGGACCTGCCACGCCAAGGTACAGTAGCCCACAGAGCCCTTCAGTTACAGTCTGTAGGGGTTTTATAAACTCCATAATATGGTCAATCATATGACTAACTGATTTTAATTTTTTGCTGCAGTGGACTTCCTGGATGCAATGAGGCAGAGGGTGCAGAAGTTTGAGGTGCAGTACATTGGAAACCTGCCCGTCTCCAGGGCGATGGGTACTGTATTCTAATCTCATCTATTATTAAACTGGCAAAATACCATCAAACTTTTCATCTATTGATTTATTAAACTAGATGAAAGAAGAGAGCCAATCTTCCCGTTCCTATAACAACCTTGAGAGTTAACAGGAGAACTCAGGATCTGTAATATCTCATCAACAGATATAGAGGATTAGACAGCAGCAAGGACTCTCAGGCGTGTTTGAAATTGGGTCTGGATAATTAAGAGACAGAGAACATCGTCTCATTATTATCAGCAAATACGCCGAGTTACGTTGTGATTGTGAAGCTAGCTGCTAGCGCCGGCTAGCTAGCGCTCAGGGTCACTGTGTCAGTTGGCAGTCCCTAGGCGAGGCGCAGTCGCTGTAACACAGCACTCTGTCAGAAAATAGAGTATTCATTACAGGCTCCAAAACGGTAGCATCCATCAAGGTGCCCTGCCTGCCTGCTGTTAGCAGGACCAGCTGACTGACCGACATAGAGCCGGTCCCAGATGGGGTATTATGGTCCACTGAGGTGTTCTTAGTGATGATGACAAGCCATTTGTCCTCATTTGAGATCACACACATGAGCTGATGAGCCCATAGATTAACGATCACTGGAAGTTAGACAAGGAAATCAGTTTGGTACAACGGAAAAGTCCTTGACACTCTGAGCATGTTCTCTCACAACAGAAAAGAGCAGAGAATACCACTAGAAGCCTGTCATGGCCCGCCATAGTTTCCCTCGCTTTTGGAGGTCACTGTGGCTGTGTTGTTGCTGAAGCAGCTGTATTAAGGTCCACTATGTGGGATCCTCTGGCAGGTATGGAGGTGCTGAACCGGGCCATAGAGAGCATCATGAACACCTCAGACAGTGACGATTGGGAGCCCATCGTCATCCACATCTCTGACACTGTCCTGTCACTCTGGAAAGGAGAGGTGAGGAGGAGAGGAACTCAGGAAACCTGTAAACACCAGTGGTCAGACCAATCAATGAGATTACAACGTTTCTCTGGCTACCTGTTTCTCTCTCTCTCTTTCACTTTTTCTTTTAGACTTTTGTCTCTCTCTCTCTCTCTCTCTCTCTCTCTCTCTCTCTCTCTCTCTCTCTCTTTCTTTCTTACTTTCTTTCTTTCTCTACCTCTATGATTTCTCTTTCAGGATGGAGATGATCCATTTTGGGAATGTCAAGTGCGTTTGCTGACCTTTCTGGGTGTGGGCCATGATACACACACCTTTGCAGTGATAGTGGACGGCGGAACGCAGCGATTTGAGTGTCATGTTTTCTGGTGTGAGCCAGACGCAGGGATCATCTCTGAGGCTGTGCAGGCTGCGTGCATGGTGAGTGACTTAGTTAGGGGTCACCCTGAAGGATGAAACACAATGATGGAGAACTAACGTGCAAAATGGCTTCTGTAGACACAGAGGTGAAGCTGGCATGATAAATACTTGAATTTATACATGCTATCATGGCTGAATGATTAATATTTTAAAGGGAATTGGCAGAGAATGGTAGAGAATGTCATGGAGTCATGACTCATTTACGGGATCTTTCTAACATGAAAAGGGAAATTATGGTCACTGCTTAACATGGCTCCATTGTGCCCCCTGCAGGTCCAGTACCAGAAGTGCTTGGTGGCCCAGACTCCACCACCCAGGTCCAAAATGTGGCGGGCGGGTTCCAAGGTGAAGCGCGCCAACTCCATGGATGGCTTCACTTTCCCAGCTCCCCGTCACCAAGGACTGTCCCCGCCCAAGGCTGGCTCCTCCACCACCAAAAAGGGCATGCTGGCGTTTTTTGAGACTTTCAGAAATAAACAGTCAGCAGTTTCCACACCATAACAACCAGAGAGGGAGGGAGGGAGGGAGGGAGGGAGGGAGGGAGGGAGGGAGGGCACATCAGATTTAGGGGACGAATAGAATAAGTAGCTAGAGGGAGGAAAAGACAGATGGAACGACAGACGGATAACCAGCTATTTGAATGTGAAGTTTGAAGGCTAGCTGAGTTTCGATTTTAACAGGCAGGGATGGCCATTATCTGAAAAAAAGAAAAAATAACTGGCAGCATTTCTGCTTCTACTGTGTTTCTGTGAGTATATAACATACCTCACCTAGGCTGGTTTGTGGTACAGTTTTAGAAAATAACATGGAGGTGCTGTACTCTCACATTCCATAACTTTCTTGTCAAGGAAGACATTGTTTAAGTCACTAGGATCTAAACTTGTACTTTTATGACAAAATACAAACAAATACACAACAATGACCCCCTGCTTCTAAGTGAAACATACAGTAGCAAAAAAATATGGTGCAATAATGGACAACTCTTTAATATAGTTTTCTGGTACTGAACATCAGCAAAATGTAACAGTGACTTGATTCTTGTACAATGAATGTAGTTAGATAGGTTGTATTAAATACATATACTGTTATTTCTAATAAATGTAAAGTAATCTTTAACTTCAGATATATTCATCACAGTGTGTTAATCTTATAGCTTTGTAGTCCTGACATTTGACAACAAATACCTATCAAAGTCCTCTAATGTGAGATTAGGCGTCATAAAGATGGGACAGAAGATATCACACTATATTTTCCTCCATTATTGTAATTAGACATCATGACAAAATAATTAGATCGTTGAACATCCTAGGCCCCAGTTTGTCAACAGCAAATGAAGACCATCCAGATCTGGGCTTTGGTCCAACTCTCTATTTTGCAACGTACTCAGACAGAATCCCTTTAGCCAAGAGTGGTGCCAGTCATACAGTGGCCTTCCCATTAGAGAGAAAGAGAAGGTGTTTTAGTGCAAGTTCTGTTCAGAAAAAAAGTTTGTGTTAGTACATACTGTACAACACAAAAAGCTTTGAAAAATGTTGAAAATCAAAAAAAGCTTAGATTTAAAAAGGGAGACAGTGCTATTTTAATCCAACAGTTTGCTTGAAGCCTCCCAAAGCTTTACAGAAGCACTGCATGCTTTCGGACACGCTTGAGAATGAAATGCTTTGCTCAGGTACTTTCCATGCTTCTGGTGATGAAAAAAAATACAGACTCTCACAAGTAAAAGTGAAAAACACTTAGAAATCAGGACAATGTCTAAACTCTAAATGCAACCAGTCACCACCACTGAAAGCTTGTGCTACGTTGTTCCTAATGAAGGACATACTAAACAGCATTTTCACTAGAGGAAACACAAAAAAAAACACAGAATTTATATCACTGTTGTGATTCACCCCAAAAAAACAAACTTATTTGCACTGCATTGAATGAAATATGTAAGGGGTTATCAGCACTTGGTTTAATGCATGCTGATTTTCAAAGTTACTTGCGATAGTATACTAGGCCCACATTATGCTGTGAAACACTTGGACACAAAAAGAATGGCACTTCAGAGAGGTCATGCTATATACTACTGATATGCAACAGCTCCTCGCCCATTCTAAATATGTATTATATAACAACACAACTCAGGTCTCCTTATTAAGGATCATGTCAAAGTTGGGGAAATGAAAAGGTAGAGCTTTGGCAATATAAGAACATGAATGGAGAAGTGATATCCTTATTATCCAGGAGAATTAGTTAGAGGTATTGGTTAGAGGTAATGTCATAAAATGGTCATATAGCACCTTGAGAATATTTTGTTTTTGCAATTTATACTAGTAAATAAATATGTCTCTCTCTATATATTTACTGTACTTTAGCACAGAAGAAAATAGGATGTCATGTAAATGCTATTTTTTTTAAACTGTGATTATTTTGCACAGTTGTACCTAACTAGGTCCACATTGTGGTGGTCTATGCTGGAATAATAAATTGCTTGTAAATCCTGTTATTTTCTGGTTCCTGTGTGTGAGATTAATCAAAGTTGATCTTCAACTCCTCTTACAAAGAGCCTCTTATTTCAACATGAAGTCTAGTCTCATTACCCTGAATCTGGGCACTCCACTCTACATGAAGGTATCCATTGATTAGAAGACCAAAATGAACACATTCCCTCCATGTTATTCTATTCTAATCGATTATATCGCTCACTGAAGGGGAAACCCAGACACATCACAGGGGCTATAAAGCTGATGTATCCATTTAGAACCGGGATCATCAACTAGATTCAACCACGGGCCAATTTTTTCTTGAGCGGATGATCGGGGGGCCGGAAAATAAATACAACATATTTTTAGACCGCAAATTGACCGCAAGAAGCCCAAACAGATATAATATTTGACTAAAACATAATCCTTTCAAACCTTGATTACATTTGGGGACATTGCCCTGCATAGGGCACTGTCTTTCCGATGTTAAAATGGGTGTCCTGATTATCTGTGCTCATTCAAAATCCCGACCTGACCACATTCCATCATGGCCACCTAATCGTCCCCCTCATTCCTAATTGGCATGCAGTGCATTTGGAAAGTATTCAGACCCCTTGACTTTTTCTACATGTTGCTACGTTACAGCCTTGTTCTAAAATGGATTAAAGAAAAAAAGATCCTCATCAATCTACACACAATACCCCATAATGACAAAGCGAAAACAGGTTTTTAGACATTTTAGCAAATGTATTAAAAATAAAAAACAGAAGTACCTTATTTACATAAGTATTCAGACCCTTTCCTATGAGACGCAAAATTGAGCTCAGGTGCATCCTGTTTCCATTGATCATCCTTGAGATGTTTCTACAACTTGATTTACCTGTGGTAAATTAAATTGATTGGGCATGATTTGGAAAGGCACACACCTGTCTATATAAGATCCCATAGTTTACAGTGCATGTCAGAGCAAAAACCAAGCCATGAGGTCGAAGGAATTGTCCGTAGAGCTCCGAGACAGGATTGTGTCGAGGCACAGATCTGGGGAAGGGTACCAAAAAATGTCTGCAGCATTGAAGGTCCCCAAGAACACAGCGGCCTCCATCATTCTTAAATGCAAGAAGTTTGGAACCACCCTAGACTCTTCCTAGAGCTCCTCTGTGGAGATGGGAGAACCTTCCAGAAGGACAACCATCTCTGCAGCACTCCACCAATCAGGCCTTTATGGTAGAGTGGCCAGACGGTAGCCACTCCTCAGTAAAAGGCACATGACAGCCCACTTGGAGTTTGCCAAAAGGCATCTAAAGGACTCTTAGACCATGAGAAACAAGATTTCTGGTCTGATGAATCCGAGATTGAACACTTTGGTCTGAATGCCAAGCGTCACGTCTGGAGGAAACCTGGCACCATCCCTATGGTGAAGCATGGTGGTGGCAGCATCATGCTGTGGGGATGTTTTCCAGTGGCAGGGACTGGGAGACTAGTCAGGATTGAGGGAAAAATGAAAGGAGCAAAGTACAGAGAGATCCTTGATGAAAACTTGCTCCAGAGCACTCAGGACCTGGGGCGAAGGTTCACCTTCCAACAGGAAAACGACCCTAAGCACACAGCCAAGACAACGCAGGAGTGGCTTCTGGACAAGTCTCTGAATGTCCTTGAATGGCCCAGCCAGAGCCCGGACTTGAACCCGATCGAACATCTCTGGAGAGACCTGAAAATAGCTGTGCATCTAACCTGACAGAGTTTGAGAGGATCTTATCGTGTCGCGTCGAATGCTGGTGCTCATTGCTGTCAAACAAAGGAGTCCGCTCATACTGAACCTGGATCATAAGTTTTATTTATATCACAAGCTTTCAGCATGAGTTACAGACTTGCAGGGTCTGGAGAGCAGTGTCCTCGAATTCTAATGGCTGCTCTGACTCCCTCTTTGTCTAGCTCATACTTATAAACAATGGCAGAATATGGGTTGCTCCCTCTTCCGTCCAATCACCGGTCTCCCCTGGGGCGTCACCCTACAACTGCTACTTTTGAACTAAGATAAACATATTTTCTTTGTCCCTCTAGAATAGTCATAATCTTTAATACACTACAATCTGCAGAGAAGAATGGGAGAAACTCCCCAAATACAGGTGTGCCAAGCTTGTAGCGTCATACCCAAGAAGACTCAAGACTGTAATTGCTGCCAAAGGTGCTTCAACAAAGTACTGAGTAAAGGGTCTTAAAACCTACGTAAATGTGATATTTCCGTTTTTTATTTGTAATATATTTGCAAATATTTCTAAAAACCTGTTTTTGCTTTGTCATTTGGGGTATTGTGTGTAGATTTATGAAAAAAAAAACGATTTAATCAATTTTAGAATAAGGCTGTAACGTAACAAAATGTGGAAAACGTAAAGGGGTGTGAATACTTTCCGAAGGCACTGTATGTCAGTCCTCACCTATCCATCTGATAGCTGATGTGTGGTGAGAGTTCTGGCACAAAAATGGTTGCCATGCATCACTGAGGTGGGTGCTACACATTAATGGTGAATGAGGTGAGTTTCCCTCTACTATGTAAAGCGCTTTGAGTACCTCAGTTGGTAGAAAAGAGCTATATAAATTCAATCAATTATTATTATACGATCACATATTTACATTTTAGTCATTTAGCAGACGCTCTTATCCAGAGTGACTTACATGAGCAATTAGGGTTAAGTGCCTTGCTCAAGGGCACATCGACAGATTTTTCATCTAGTCGGCTCGGGGATTAGAACCAGTGACCTTTCCGTTACTGGCACAGCGCTCTTAACCACTAAGCTACCTGCCACCCTAAGTCTCTCTATTATGCGTGGGAATACTTGGGAACAGATTTCCTAAATTAAATCCACTTGGAGCTGATTTCCTGATGTTTTTACAGTCTTATGTCCAGCAATGAAAATTATATTAAAAAAATTAATAATAATAATTAGCTCAGAAAACTTAAAATCACATATGATTTGGCCCACGGACCGCCAGTTGCGAGACTCCAAATATTGTAGTGAGAGGAAGTCCAGTCATGGGTAGTGGGAGAGGATGGAACTAGTTGAAACTGGGCCGACATTCTGGTAATTTTCTCATTGATGAAACATCTGATCTCAATGAAAGTTTCTGTTCCCAAAACTAGGATCTGTTACAAACACAGTGCACTACGTTTTATAGACTTTACGTTTTGCCAAAGTTTCAAAAACAATTGCGTTGTTTAGAAGGAGTGCAAGGTCGAATTGAGCTTGTGCACATGCGCATTTTCCTAACAGAAATATGCAAATAAATGCTACAACGCGCCAATAGGCTTTGCTCACATCATTGCTTGTTCTGCCCACTATGATTCATTTGCTTCCACTGTAACACACACAGATGAACTATCTTGGGTTACTTATAAACATATTTGAATATATTCTACTGACCAACCGGATATGAGTTATGTCAATGTTCAACATCCTGTCCGGCCCGATATAGGGAGGTTGTTATTTGCAGATGATGGGGCCTTATGGAAGAGGGGAAGAAATGTGCCATACATAGTCAGGAAGGTACAGGAAGCAATTGATGAGGTAGAGCGGTGGGCATTAATGTGGGGATTCAGGTTCTCTGTAGAGAGAACTCAGACAGTGTTCTTTACCAGGAGGAAGGTGGGAGATGAGGTATGCTTGAGGTTATATGGGAGAAACTTGGAGAGGGTGGGGGCCTTCAGGTTCCTTGGGGTATACTTTGATACTAGACTGACCTGGGCAGAACACGTTGAGAGAGTGGTGGGAAAGTGTAAGAAGGTAGTAAATGTGATGCGCTGTCTGACGGGGAAGGCGTGGTGGGCTGGACGTTCCTCATTGAAGACCATGTATGGAAGGGAGTTTAGTCCAACGGTAGTTATTCCTGTAAATCCACCATGGCTACTCCCGCCTCCAGTAGTTGAGCTAGAAATGTTGGAGAGATTACAGAAAGATAGGGAGGGGGTTGATCCAGCTGATTTCTTTAAGAGACATCTGGAAACAGTGTATCAGGATTTTGTGGCCATTTACACAGATGGTTCAAAAGATCCAAGGACAGGACGTACTGGGTCAGCATTTGTAGTGCAGGAATGTGGGGTGGAAGTCAGGAAACGTATTACAGATCATCTGGCTGTATATACGGCGAAGCTGATGGCCATATTGTTGGCCTTTCAGTGGGTGGAGACAGCTAAGCCAGACAGAATAGTTATTTACTCGGACCCATGTGCAGTGTTAATGAGTCTCCAGTCCTTTAGCTTACGTAGCAGACAAGACCTGCTTTATGAGGTGCTACAAACCCGTGGCAGGATTAAACAGATGGGTATTCAGATAAGATTTACTTGGGTTCCAGCCCATGTGGGGGTGGAGGGGAACGAGGCAGTAGATGAACAGGTTAAATAAGCACTTAGTAGTGGAGATGTTGATGTTGAAGTGTCAATGAGCAAGGCAGAGGCAAAAAGACTGATATATATACAGTGATGGTGCAGAGATGGCAGGAACAGTGGAATATAAATAATAAGGGAAGGCATTTATTTCAGGTACAGAGGAAAGTCGGGGAGGGGAGGATGGCAGGAAGGGACAGAAGAGAGGAGGCTATTTTTACAAGATTAAGGGTGGGACACAGCCAGTTGAATAAGACATTAAACGTGATAGGAAAGCATCCATCAGGAAAGTGTGATTATTGTCAGGAAATAGAGACTGTGGAGCATGTATTGCTACAGTATGGGCAGTATCAGAGGGAAAGAGAGAGGATGAGATTTAGTATGAGGGAGAAGGGGATACAGGAAATTAGTTTAAATAGTATATTGAGCAGAACATCATTAGATATAGTCTCAAATATTTTGTTATCTTTTTTAAGAGAAACGGGGTTGGCAGGTAGGATTTAGTTTCTCCCTGTCTCTGGCCCACATTCCAGTACGGTAGGTGGAGGTAATGCACCATAATGTTGGGTGCCAACCGCCGATAAACCCCACTGAAGAAGAAAAATAACATCCTGTCCACGTGTCCCGGAAAAACAAGTCGGGAGTTTATTTTATTTTATGAAAAAGCTAGTTTGATAGTTAGCTTGCTAGCTAACTAATCTAACAAAGTTGTAAAAACATTTTGAAAATGCTTTTGCATAGACTTAATGCTACCTCTTAATAATATAATAATAATATGCCATTTAGCAGACGCTTTTATCCAAAGCGACTTACAGTCATGTGCACATACATTTTTTACGTATGGGTGGTCCCGGGGATCAAACCCACTACCCTGGCGTTACAAGCGCCATGCTCTACCAATTGAGCTACAGTTCGTTATTTCCCCAGTGCTTTATGATATCTAATTTGAGTATGACTACCTGTACATCACATTATGTTGGTGATGATTATAATCATAGTCAGTTGTGTTCATGTGTACTGTTATGACTGAATGAATACTACTAGCTAACTGGTAAATGGTTGTTTCATCCATGTTCTCATATTCTGATAGGTGTTTTGAAATAAAACCCTCTCTGGCTTTATTGCACAAGGCAACGAGGAGCGGGGCTGGAATGACCCTCCACAGTTCCTGTACGGGTTGCAGACAGCAGCACAAGGTGGACCCAAGAGGACCCCTCTCAACAAGAGAGTGCCCCCACATCAACTCACTAGATCCCCCTGTACGTTCTAGACTCTGAGAGAAATGTATATATTGCACCTTGAACACGTTTTTAAATCCATTAATATTTTGAGTACTTTGATGTCTACTCAGGGGTTGTGTGATTGTCTTTCTGATGACTGGAATTTCCCTAGATGTCAGAGAAGATAATGAATCATCCTGGTTCTATTTATCCACAGTAGTGGTGCGCGGGTCAGCTGTTTGTTCACCCGCACCCGCCCGGAATTGCGATCAACCCATACGCAACCGCCCGACTATATGTGATAAAGTGAAAATCTGAGGCCCTAACCCGCAAATATAGAAAATGCGCTATAGGATACAGTCAAATACTGCAGAACCATTTTTTGACAGGGGGTGCAGTTTTTTTGTTGTTGCCTGATTTGAGATATGTTTCCGACATTTTATAATATAGTAATATGCCATTTAGCAGACGCTTTTATCCAAAGCGACTTACAGTCATGCGTGCATACATTTTTTTTTGTGTATGGGTGGTCCCGGGGATCGAACCCACTACCTTGGCGTTACAAGCGCCGTGCTCTACCAGCTGAGCTACAGAGGACCACATTTTGGTAGGCAATTTGTTAGTCAACTTGTCTATAATTAGATACATGTAGCTTCTCTTTTGTCAAAAGTTGCCCTAGAAGACTAAATAAACCATTGCTCAACAGATTAATGTAATAGATTGAATGAATGCTTCAATCTAGTTGACATCGGTGAAGTTCTCTGTCATCTGTCGCGGGTCAAAGACGTTTAGGGGGAGAAAATAAAACAAAAACAAACGGGAAAGATTTTATTTGCAAAATGTCCAAATGACATCAGTTTGACCGGTTGTAAGTAAAAAGAAAGCTGTGAAAACGACCCAACGTGTTTCTGATAAGATTTCAGTTCAGCTTCGATGCATATTTTATGTGGTTGAAATGATATCAGCTTTTATTATGCATTTATAATGAAGACAGCACCTCTACAGATCGTATCTAACTGAGCATTGCATTCTCTCAAGATGCAAAAAGAAATAAATCATATTTCTCCACTCCTGTTCCCAAGTCCAAATTTTGCCTACATTTGGTGTATAATTTTACTGCAAGAAATGCTTAATTCTGCAGGAGTTATTATTAAGGCTATAGCCCTATTCGCACGGGACTAGTATTACTAGAGAACGTTGGTTATGTATTTATTACCCCAGAATGTCCGTTATTCCAGGGGATGATTCGGATGTGATAAGTTTTCCAAACTGCCCCCTGTAATTCTTTATTTTTCATTTTTTTTAAATAAATTGAGAGTTATGATGGAAGCCTGGAAGTTTTATTTCTATGTTGAAGATATTTCAACAAGTCCAGGCGATAACAGGCTACACTGATAACTCGAGCTTGGTTTCTAAACCATACCAAACCATCTTTGGTATAGTGTCGCCATAATATGTTGATTGATGAAGTGTGATCATAACCCTAATTGCTCCTGTAAGTCGCTCTGGATAAGAGCGTCTGCTAAATGACTAAAATGTAAATGTAATAATCATTAGGATATTTTAGCGATCCACAGTAGAAGACGTCCTAAATACCCACCAGCCTTCAGATGTGAGCTAAACAGCTAGGCCTAACTTGCACTTGATATATGCGTTTTTAGGCTATGGATGAGAAAGTTAACTTGTTCAGAACTTTTAGTTGCGTGGTATGCTGCTTTGCGATATATTAACAGCAAGGGTTGCATTAAATAGACTCGATATTTTTTTATGATGCATTTGGTGATGTTCAATTCATTCGCTCAAAACGTATAAACAAACACAGGACTTTAGAGTTAACAGGTTATTCTGGTTAGTCAATGTCCAGATTTCAGTTTCCATTAACCCATCTAAACAGTAGGCTACAGTTCCCTTGACATGCCATAGGCCTATTTGAAGTCCTGTCTTTTGACTGTAGAATTTGTATAGCGCCTCACAATCATCACACATGACATAGCCGGCACTGCTATCATCCTCTTTTACCACTTCAACAAATCTTTTCCAAACATGACTTTTCTGGCCCTGCCTTCTATTTATTTTCAACTCTCCTTTCGCAGCTTTTGTCTTATTGAATTAAACCGCCCCGCGGATATAACCACGGGGACTGCGGGTTCTGAGTCAACCCGCGCATCACTAATCCACAGGTCCTGTCCCAGGAACTTCTTCACCCTCAACAGTTCCAATGACTCCTCCTACCAACCCACTGGCCCCACCTCCATGTAGTATGAACACGCCCCCTCTGCCATGTCAGGTCGCAGCCCCTCCTGTTGGTGGGATGATGATGATGGCCACACCTCCACCACCTTGCCATGTGGTAGAGCACACAGAGTCTGCCAGTGGCCAATCAGAAAGTGAGCCAGACCTCGATGATGTAGTTACTCTTCTCAACTGGGCACTGACAGCTTGTAGACACAAGTCAAAGTAAGAAGGATTTCTCTAGCTCTAGAATTCCCAGCCAAGGTTGACACCATTTACAAATAGCATTGTGTACAGTTGAAGTCGGAAGTTTATAATAATAATATGCCATTTAGCAGACGCTTTTATCCAAAGCGACTTACAGTCATGCATGCATACATTTTTTTTTTTTTTGTGTATGGGTGGTCCCGGGGATCGAACCCACTACCTTGGCGTTACAAGCGCCGTGCTCTACCAGCTGAGCTACAGAGGATGTTTACATACACTTAGGTTGGAGTCATTAAAACTTGTTTTTCAACCACTCCACAAATTTCTTGTTAACAAACTATAGTTTTGGCAAGTCGGTTAGGACATCTACTTTGTGCATGACACAAGTAATTTTTCCAACAATTGTTTACAGACAGATTATTTCACTTATAATTCACTGTATCACAATTCCAGTGGGTCAGAAGTTTACATACACTAAGTTGACTGTGCCTTTTAAACAGCTTGGAAAATTCCAGAAAATGATGTCATGGCTTTAGAAGCTTCTGATAGGGTAATTGACATAATTTGAGTCAATTGGAGGTGTACCTGTGGATGTATTTCAAGGCCTACCTTCAAACTCAGTGCCTCTTTGCTTGACATCATGGGAAAATCAAAAGAAATCAGCCAAGACCTCAGAAAAAAATTTGTAGACCTCCACAAGTCTGGTTCATCCTTGAGAGCAATTTCCAAACGCCTGAAGGTACCACATTAATCTGTACAAACAATAGTACGCAAGTATAAACACCATGGGACCACGCAGCCATCATACCGCTCAGGAAGGAGAAGCATTCTGTCTCCTAGAGATGAACGTACTTTGATGCGAAAAGTGCAAATCAATCCCAGAACAACAGCAAAGGACCTTGTGAAGATGCTGGAGGAAACTGGTACAAAAGTATCTATATCCACAGTAAAACGAGTCCTATATCAACATAACCTGAAAGGCCGCTTAGCAAGGAAGAAGCCACTGCTCCAAAACCGCCATAAAAAAGCCAGACTACGGTTTGCAACTGCACATGGAGACAAAGATCGTACTTTTTGGAGAAATGTCCTCTGGTCTGATGAAACAAAAATAGAACTGTTTGGCCATAATTATGTTTGGAGGAAAAAGGGGGTTAATTGCAAGCCAAAGAACACCATCCCAACCGTGAAGCATCATGCTGTGGGGGTGCTTTGCTGCAGGAGGGACTGGTGCAGGAAGGAAAATGATGTGGATATATTGAAGTAACATCTCAAGACATCAGTCAGGAAGTTAAAGCTTGGTCGCAAATGGGTCTTCCAAATGGACAATGACCCCAAGCATACTTCCAAAGTTGTGGTAAAATGGCTTAAGGACAACAAAGTCAAGGTATTGGAGTGGCCATCACAAAGCCCTGACGTCAATCCTATAGCAAATTTGTTGGCAGAACTGAAAAAGCATGTGCGATCAAGGAGGCCTACAAACCTGACTCAGTTACACCAGCACTGTCAGGAGGAATGGGCCAAAATTCACCCAACTTATTGTGGGAAGCTTGTGGAAGGCTACCCGAAACGTTTGACCCAAGTGAAACAATTTAAAGGCAATGCTACCAAATACTAATTGAGTGTATGTAAACTTCTGACCCACTGGGAATGTGATTAAAGAAATTAAAGCTGAAATAAATCATTCTCTCTACTATTATTCTGACATTTCACATTCTTAAAATAAAGTGGTGATCCTAACTGACCTAAGACAGGGAATTTTTGCTAGGATTAAATGTCAGGAATTGTGAAAACTGAGTTTAAATGTATTTGACTAAGGTGTATGTAAACTTCCGACTTCAACTGTATGTAGTTCTGTAATTTCGGTTAACCCAAAACTAAAATCTTGTGTAATTTTGTCAGATGTCGTCTGGCCACCAGAGCTTCGTAGCTCTGTTATTGTGCACTGGGTGAAATGACACTCACTGCTTTACCAACCGAAATGCTGAATGTTTGACATGTGCCCCTTGCAGAAACAGGTGTGTGATGATGTGGCGAAGCGCCTGATGTTCTTTGAGGACATGTGGAGGTCTGGGAAGTTGTCACTTCCTGTTATGCGAAGAATGAATGGACTGGTGCAAGGTAGGAGAACCTGTTTACTTTGATAGATGATGTCATATTTCTACTGAGGAAAAATACAAGGGTCAATAAGAGGGTCACCCATTTATATGAAAGAAATTAGTTAAACAAATGTGGTTCAAATTACCCAAAACACCTGTGATGCTCCTGTCTTTGTGCTCCTGTCAGAGTTGAAGACCTGTAACTGGGATGCTGCTGATGAGCTCCATCGGGCTCTGATGGTGGACCATGTTAACGAGGTCAGTCAGTGGATGGTGGGGGTCAAACGTCTCATCGCTGAAACGCGCAACTTGAACCCAGATCTTCTGCACAGACAGGAGGTAGACCAGAGTCTAGACACCAGCAGCACTGTCACGAATTCAGCCGAGGCTGCCCCTCCTCCTTGGTCGGGCAGGCTTCGGCGTTCGTCGTCACCGGAGTACTAGCTGCCACCGATCGATGTTTTCTGTGTTACACTTGTCTTGTCTGTATTGATCACACCTGTTACCCATTATGTTTAATTTGTTTCCCTATTTTACCCTCTGGTTCCCTCATGGTGTTGTGCGTGATTGTTCGTTGTTTTGCTGTCTTTTGGTGAGCCGGTATTTGCTCTTCCCTGCGTGGAGGATTTGCTCTGCTATTGTTGTTCTAGTAAAGAACTTTGTTATTATAGTTCTGTGTCCTGCGCCTGATTCCATCCTACCGCTACACCCAGACGCATGACAAGCACCGCGAACTCCGACTAGATCAATAATTACACTTTTGGAACCTTTCTATTAGGTTGTGGAATCATGAGGACTTACTGTTGTCCTTGTGAAAGCCGTTGTAACACTCACTTTTGCTTTTGTATTGGGAGATTGCACATATTTTGACATGGGTTTCCTGTAGTTATGCAATGTGCATATTTAAAAATATAAATTTTTGAACATTCTATGAATTGCATTTGATTGCAGTGTCAATTGCTATTACCGAGATCCACCAATTCGGACAATACAAAGATAGCTTTATCACTGTCGACACAGTCTTTCCCTGTCGTGTCTTGTTTGGTTAAGGTGCTTACAGTACCAGTCAAAAGTTTGGACACCTACTCATTCCAGGATTTTTCTTTATTTTAAAAATGTTCTACAAAACTATGAAATAACACATGAAATCATGTAGTAACCAAAAAAGTGTTAAACAATTAAAAAATAAACATATATTTGAGATTCTTCAAATAGCCACCCTTTGCCTTGATGACAGCTTTACACACTCTTCGCATTCTCTCAACCAGCTTCATGAGGTAGTCACCTGGAATGCATTTCAATTAACAGATGAGCCTTGTTAAAAGTTAATATGTGGAATTTCTTTCCTTCTTAATGCGTTTGAGCCAATCAGTTGTGTTGTGACAAGGTAGGGGTGGGGGGGTATACAGAAGATAGCCCTATTTGGTAAAAGACCAAGTCCATATTATGGCAAGAACAGCTCAAATAAGCAAAGAGAAATGTCAGTCCATCATTACTTTAAGACATGAAGGTCAGTCAATATGGAACATTTCAACAACTTTGAAAGTTTCTTCAAGTGCAGACCATCAAGCCTATGATGAAACTGTCTCTCTTGAGGACCGCCACAGGAAAGGAAGACCCAGAGTTACCTCTGCTGCAGAGGAGTTACCAGCCTCAGAAATTGCAGCCCAAATAAACGCTTCACAGAGTTCAAGTAACAGACACATCTCAACATCAACTGTTCAGAGGAGACTGCGTGAATCAGGCCTTCCTTCATGGTGAAATTGCTGCAAAGAAACCACTACTAAAGGACAACAATAAGAATAAGAGACTTGCTTGGGCCAAGACACACGAGCTGGTGGAAATATGTCCTTTGGTCTGATGAGTCCAAATTTGAAATGTTTGGTTCCAACCGCCGTGTCTTTGTGAGACGCAGACTAGGTGAACAGATGATCTCCGCATGTGTGTTTCCTACCGTGAAGCATGGAGGAGGAGGTGTGATGGTGTGGGGGTGCTTTGCTGATGACACTGTCTGTGATTTATTTAGAATTCAAGGCACACTTGACCAGCATGGCTACCACAGCATTCTGCAGCGATACGCCATCCCATCTGGTTTGCGCTTAGTGGGACTATCATTTGTTTTTCAACAGGACAATGACCTAACACACCTCCAGTCTGTGTAAGGGCTATTTTACCAAGAAGGAGAGTGATGGAGTGCTGCATCAGATGACCTGGCCTCCACAATCACCCGACCTCAACCCAATTGAGATGGTTTGAGATGAGTTGGACGCAGAGTGAAGGAAAAGCAGCCAACAAGTGCTCAGCATATGTGGGAACTCCTTCAAGACTGTTGGAAAAGCATTCCAGGTGAAGCAGGTTGAGAGAATGCCAAGAGTGTGCAAAGCTGTCATCAAAGCAAAGGGTGGCTACTTTGAAGAATCTAAAATCTAAAATATATTTTGATTTGTTTAACACTTATTATGGTTACTACATGATTCCATATGTGTTCTTTCATAGTTTTGATGTCTTCACTATTATTCTACAATGTAGAAAATAGTCAAAAATAAAGAAAAACCCTAGAATGAGTAGATGTGTCCAAACTTTTGACTGGTATTGTACATCAAAGGTCGCAGTAATATCATATTTATCTGGGCCATTCTCTCTTGTACCGTCGTGGTCAAAAGTTTTGAGAATGACACAAATACTAATTTTCACAAAGTCTGCTGCCTCAGTTTTGATGATGGCAATTTGCATATACTCCAGAATGTCATGAAGAGTGATCAGATGAATTGCAATTAATTGCAAAGTCCCTCTTTGCCATGCAAATGAACTTAATCCCCAAAAAAACATTTCCACTGCATTTCAGCCCTGCCACAAAAGGACCAGCTGCCATCATGTCAGTGATTCGCTCGTTAACACAGGTAAGAGTGTTCATGAGGACAAGGCTGGAGATCACTCTGTCATGCTGATTGAGTTTGAATAACAGACTGGAAGCTTTAAAAGGATGGTGGTGCTTGAAATCATTGTTCTTCCTCTGTTAACCATGGTTACCTGCAAGGAAACACGTGCCGTCATCATTGCTTTGCACAAAAAGGGCTTCACAGGCAAGGATATTGCTGCTAGTAAGATTGCACCTAAATCAACCATTTATCGGATCATCAAGAACTTCAAGGAGAGAGGTTCAGTTGTTGTGAAGAAGGCTTCAGGGCGCCCAAGAAAGTCCAGCAAGCGCCAGGACCGTCTCCTAAAGTTGATTCAGCTGCAGGATCGGGGAACCACCAGTGCAGCGCTTGCTCAGGAATGGCAGCAGGCAGGTGTGAGTGCATCTGCACGCACAGTGAGGCGAAGACTTTTGGAGGATGGCCTGGTGTCAAGAAGGGCAGCAAAGAAGCCACTTCTCTCCAGGAAAAACATCAGGGACAGACTAATATTCTGCAAAAGGTACAGGGATTGGACTGCTAAAGACTGGGGTAAAGTCATTTTCTCTGATATATCCCCTTTCCGATTGTTTGGGGCATCCGGAAAACACCTTGTCCGGAGAAGACAAGGTGAGCGCTACCATCAGTCCTGTGTCATGCCAACAGTAAAGCATCCTGAGACCATTCATGTGTGGGGTTGCTTCTCAGCCAAGGGAGTGGGCTCACTCACAATTCTGCCTAAGAACACAGCCATGAATAAAGAATGGTACCAACACATCTTCCGAGAGCATCTTCTCCCAACCATCCAAGAACAGTTTGGTGACGAACAATGCCTTTTCCAGCATGATGGAGCACCTTGCCATAAGGCAAAGTGATAACTAAGTGGCTCGGGGAACAAAACATCGAAAGTTTGGGTCCATGGCCAGGAAACTCCCCAGACCTTAATACCATTGAGAACTTGTGGTCAATCCTCAAGAGGCGGGTGGACAACAAAAACCCACAAATTCTGACAAACTCCAAGCATTGATTATGCAAGAACGGGCTGCCATCAGTCAGGATGTGGCCCAGAAGTTAATTGACAGCATGCCAGGGCGGATTGCAGAGGTCTTGAAAAAGAAGGGTCAACACTGCAAATATTGACTCTTTGCATAAACTTAATGTAATTGTCAATAAAAGCCTTTGACACTTATGGAATGCTTGTAATTATACTTCAGTATACCATAGTAATCCAGGCTCTGTCGTAGCCGGCCGCGACCGGGAGACCCATGGGGCGGCGCACAATTGGCCCAGCGTCGTCCAGGGTAGGGGAGGGAATGGCCGGCAGGGATGTAGCTCAGTTGGTAGAGCATGGCGTTTGCAACGCCAGGGTTGTGGGTGCGATTCCCACAGGGGGCCAGTATGAAAAATAAATAAACAAAATAAAAATAAAGTATGCACTCACTAACTGTAAGTCGCTCTGGATAAGAGCGTCTGCTAAAAATAAAAAAAATAAAAAAATAGTAACATCTGACAAAAATATCTCATAACACTGAAGCAGCGAACTTTGTGAAGACCAATACTTGTGTCATTCTCAAAACCTTTGACCACGACTGTATAATCTCCCTTGGACAGCCTTGTAAACAGTATTTTGCTGGAGCTAAGATGAAGATCACTTAATTCGTCCAATTGTACATGGTACTATGTATTATTCCTGATGCATGAGAAAGCTTAACAGTTTATCGTTTTCAATGATCTGTCATCCCCATGTGCTGTACATAATCATAAGAGCAATAGCTACAATAACAATATGAAAGCCCATGATCTACTTCTGTTGGCAGTGGCATTGCACTTTAACATGGACCAAACACGAGAAGACCAAATAATTCCGATTTGTGGTGAAAGTGTTCCTTTTTTTTTTTCATTTAGTTATGTATCAGGTAGGTTAATGCATATTATCACAGACTGTTATTTTTATCTGTTCTCCAGTTAGACAAAAAGGATGTTCCATCTTTTCATACTGGTTGGTCTTCCTCTATAGAGACAGACGCCAGGAGAAGCCACGAACACTCACCAATAGGTGGCGTCTTAGGCCTATTTATCACTGTGTTGCAGGGAGCTGTGATTTCTAGAGAAACTTGGGCACTTTATGAGATGGGTGGACACAAGATTTTCAGTCTTCATTTAATAGAGATGAGGTGTGGCTTTGTTTTGACCGAGTGAGGACTGTGACAACAACAACGTTGTTTATTGTTGCTAAGTGAGACTGTTTATTGTTGCTAAGTGAGACAGTAATTCAAGTGAACTCATTACGGATAATGTCATCCATCTGAAATTTGTCCCAGTCTACATATGAAAGATTGGAGCATGTTTGTGGAAAGAATATGTTGGAGTAAAGTTTGAATGTTTCAATCAAGTAGTAATTGAGCCGTCTGTATCATGGAGCCTCTCCTTTGTCATTGTTGAATGAACGTGGGTTTAAAGCAGGAGAGATGGTCCTCTTTGATCATGGAATGGTTTATTCAGATCTCCTGTGCTTTGTTCACAGATGCTGATTGACTAATACAGTCTTGTTCACAGCTGTTGATTGACTAATAGTCTTGTTCACAGCTGCTGATTGGCTAATAGTCTTGTTCACAGCTGCTGATTGACTAATAGTCTTGTTCACAGCTGCTGATTGACTAATACAGTCTTGTTCACGGCTGCTGATTGGCTAATAGTCTTGTTCACAGCTGCTGATTGGCTAATAGTCTTGTTCACGGCTGCTGATTGACTAATAGTCTTGTTCACAGCTGCTGATTGACTAATACAGTCTTGTTCACGGCTGTTGATTGACTAATAGTCTTGTTCACGGCTGCTGATTGACTAATAGTCTTGTTCACAGCTGCTGATTGACTAATACAGTCTTGCTTGGATTGTGTAGTGGGAGAGAGTGCGATTGCATGTTGGCAGGGTCAAGGTTTTGTTCAGTACAATCTGTGTTTACTGATTCCCAATACTGTATCTCTCTGTGGTACTGAATAACCTGATGCCTGGGTTGGGGCAAATACTGTAGCTCTCTGTGGTACTGAATAACCTGATGCCTGGGTTGGGGCAAATACTGTAGCTCTCTGTGGTACTGAATAACCTGATGCCTGGGTTGGGGCAAATACTGTATCTCTCTGTGGTACTGAATAACCTGATGCCTGGATTGGGGCAAATACTGTAGCTCTCTGTGGTACTGAGTTTTCTGCACAGAAAAGGAAAGCTACAATTTTGTAAATGCAGATAAAATATTCTTATTGTAAATTCTGCTTGTCTACAAATTATTTCGTGCTTCAGTTGCACTTCTCCACTCAGATGAAATATCTTAGCTCTCCTCATTGGATCACTAGTGATGGGCATTCCGAGTCTTTTCGGTGATCCAGCTCATTTGGGTCCGTTCACTTAAAGTCGGCTTATTTGGCTGCCAAATGGCTCTTGGTTCAAAATCCTTAAAAGTCGACTTAGAACCATGATTTTCAGAACCATCTAGAACCAATCTCCAATGTAAAGCTCAAAAAGTAGTCTACTATTATGTCAGATGAAATACATTTTTACCTGGGCAAATGATTAGATCACCTTTTTCTTTTTAACGCATTGCAAAAATGAGCGTGAACCAGAATGTATTTGTATTTATTATGGATCCCCATTAGCTGTTGCTACTCTTCCTGGAAAAAATGAAAAATTAAGGCAGTTGTACATTTAAAAAACATTACAATACTTTCATAACAGTTTTCACAACATATTAAGTTTTCATGTATGCAGAGGCAAATTAACGTCTCTTTCACCGATGCGATTCGGTTCCCGACGTTCACCAAAAAGATCAGTTCAAAAAGAGCCCTTCGTTCACGAACAACCCATCACTATGGATCACCAGACAGCGCTCTGACTGATGTGTAGGCTACCTTTCTACAGTACCTTCCTCCTGTGTAGCTTTTCTACAGTGGCACATTTAAAATGCAAGACTACCATCAACCAAAACATTATGAAATGTAGCTGGCTGCATTCTTTTTTATGGTAAACATTAGAAATATGATGGCCATGCATCGTTTTAGAAAAACATACCTTGCTTTTACATTGTAAGCCAATTTACTTATGTGTGGCTGCCAGCCAAATAGCGTTGCACTCCTGTTGTCATTGATGAAAACAATTTTCTGCCAAATGTGTTGCGCTAATGTATTTTGTGTGAAGAAAAGTTATAGTTGCACGCCCCTTATCACTCCACTCAATTGAAGCAAACAAATACTGACTTTCAATATAAAACTCAGGTGAAATGGTTTAAAACACAGATTGTATGATGGTCTGCGTTTTGAAAATGCAGATTTCTGAAAGCTAATGCGACCTCTGTGAAGAGCCAGATTCCTAGGTTGGGGCTATAATCATATTACCTGTCCACCTGGGAGCTATAACCCAACGCTTCGCATTGATATAATCTCTAAATTCTCCTTCAAGTTCCTCTGCGTACACATCTCCGACCACACGGACACCGTGGTGAAGAAGGCATGACAGCGACTCACCATCGAGAGCATACTATCAGGCTGCATCACAACTCCACCGCCGCTGACCGCAAGGCGCTATAGAGGGTGTTACGCTCAGCCCAACGCACCGTCGGGTGCACACTGCCTGCCCTCCAGGACACCTACAACACCAGGTGTCGCAGGAAGGCCAAGAAGATCATCAAGGACCTCAGCCACACGAGCCACGGCCTGTTCACCCCGCTTCCATCACTCATACACGGGCAGTACAGGAGCATCATGGCAAAAACTGTCAGACTGGCCAATAGCTTCTACCCCCAGACCATCAGGCTGCTGAATAGCCACCACTAGTCAGCTACCTGCTCCCCCTGTTCCCCTCCTGCCCCCACCCCCCAATGGACATTTATCATTGTTACAGGTGTAAATATGTACACCCCAACACAGTCGTGAAGAGGGCACGACAACTCCTCTTCCCCCTCAGGAGACTGAAAAGATTTGGCATGGGCCCTAAGATCCTCAAAAAGCACCATTGAGAGCATCTTGACTGGTATGGCAAATGCTCGGCATCCGACCGCAAGGCGCTACAGAGGGTAGTGCGTACGGCCCAGTACATCACTGAGGCCAAACTCCCTGGCATCTAGGACCTCTATACCAGGCGGTGTCAGAGGAAAGCCCTAAAAATTGTCAAAGACTCCAGCCACCCAAGTAAAAGAGTGTTCTCTCTGCTACTGCACGGCAAGTGGTACCGGAGAGCCAATTCTGGGACCAAAAGGCACCAGAAAAGCTTTTACCCCCAAGACTGCTGAACAGTTAATCAAATGGCTACCCGGACAATTTACATTGACCTTTTATTATTTATTTATTTATTTATTTATTTTCATTGTTTTGTTATTGTTTTTATTGTGTTATTTCCTTTTTTTATTTAGCAAATATTTGTCTTACTTTTTAACTTTGCATTGTTGGGAATGGACTCGTAAAGGAACCATTTCACTGTAAAGTCTACATCTGTTGTAGTCGACACATGTGACCAATACATTTTATTTTATTTGTATATATTATTATTATTATTATTATTATTATTATTATTGTTGTTGTATTTTTATTATTGCTTCAATCACTTCGCACTGTTGGAGCTCGGAGTTGAAGAATTTCAGTGTACCCTGCTATTAAATCTGCGACCCTGTGCTTGTGACTAATGAACTCTGTTGTAGGCTAATCATGGAAGGCTGGCAGTACCACAGCTCTGGCACAGCAGTGTTGTCACAAGGCCTTCTGCCAAAACCACTCCCCTGTCATTATTTATTTGGTGAGAACATAAAAAATACTGGGAAGTGAACTTGAATGTAATGAAAGGAATGTGCATTTACACTGTTGATTTCAACACATACTGCATAGTCTACAGTGCAAGCAGACACTCGCTGTGGAGGTTGAGAAACGCTCTCATGTTATCACACACATGCCAGTGCATCGCCACTCCTTAAATCCTGAGTGGCTGGCTGTTGTGTCGGATGTTTTCTCATCCAAGCAATGGTGGATTGAATGGTGAAACACCTTTCTTGGATTAGCACTTACATTTCCTGATTCTTCTCCTGATTACTGGTAGGTGGTTGTTTTCATTCCACAAAGTGAACTTGCGTGACACATTCCAAAATCCTGGCCAATGTGAATGCATTAACATGATCTGACACAGTTACACCTATAGAAACAGTTTCATGCTAGAGTTAACTGATGCTATTTCTTTGCATCTTGCCCAGATCTTAGTTTGGTCTCCATGGTGTGTGTGGAGGAGACTGTTTACATTCATTTTCTTTTAAAAGTCAAGTCTACCACCAGCTACAGTATATGATAGCCTCCCTACTGTCACTTTATTTTTACTTCTGCTCTTTTTTTCTCAACACTTTTTTGTTGTTGTTTTATTCTTACTTTTTTGTTTAAAATAAATGCACTGTTGGTTAAGGGCTGTAAGTAAGCATTTCACTGTAATGTCTGCACCTGTTGTATTCGGCGCATGTGACCAATAAAATTTGATTTGATTTGATTTGATTTGATTTGATCAACTGTTGTAAAGTTTCCCTGTTAGCTCCCGAGAAAAGGCAAATCATTTTTATTTTGTTCAACAACTCTTCTATGTGTTAAATTTGTTCACCAACCATTTTGTTTGCACTGTTACTTGTAGCGGAAGGTCATATCTATTACGTCATCCATAACACAGCTCCATCAGCCTCACAGTCGCAGCCGGTATATCTTCTGCAATGACAAATAACTAAAACACTTCCTTTAGAGAGCAACAGACAGAGCTCCAGAAATCAGCAATATTTCTTAAAACATAGCCCGCTGGGCAAAAACTAGTTGAATCAATGTTGTTTCCACGTCATTTCAACAAAATAACTCAATGTGATGACATTGAATCAACGTGGAAAACTGATTGGATTTGCAAAAAGTCATCAACGTAAGGGAATTTCATATTTTTTTCAGCCACACTTTTAACCTAAATCAAATGACATGGTGCCATTTTTTTTGTTGATTTCACATTTAATTCATGTTAGTTGACAACTCTACCAAATGTAAATCAAAACTAGATGTTGATGTCTGTGCCCAGTGGGGGGTGTCAGGCTCATGAGACCTCTATGTTTGAACGGGTGGTGGAGGAAAGGAAATTGACAGGAAATCCATACTTCTATTTGGTTGTACATGTGAAGATACTGTGAGACTGAGTTGTCCATGCTGCTGTAAACTGACTAAAAGAAGAACCGACAACCAATCACAGTAATCCTGCTGGGCTGTTAAACTCCCTCTCTCCAGATGAGGGGCAAAGCAAGTCACTCTCTCTCTCCCGCTGTGGCGGTGATTTCTGAGACCATAGGCACTCATACACCCCTAGCAGCACTAATACACTTCCAACATCTTTGCTGCTACCTCTCCATTTGAATTGTAGACAGCTGGTTTCAATTTTATACTGCCACTTTGTACTTCTCTCTGTCAGTTATTTTTCACTGAGGTGAGAAGTAGTAAATGAACTTGTCCAGCGTCTCATAATGTGTGCCAAAACTACAGGTTGCTGCAATGAGTTGTTTATTCAGAATAATTAATGATGATTATTAAGACTTCACAGGGCAGATTCAGACTTGACTATCCTGGCCACAGGCATAACATAGTATCTTTACTACAATTGAAACCTAGAGGATACAGGAAGGGCATCAAAGAAAACTGTGTGTCTAACCATTCCTCCCCCTCAATCATAGTAACTGTTGATGGATAGTAGGAGTTGTTGCTTCAGGTTTAGGAACAACACAAGACAGGAAGAGTTGACGGAAAGTAAGAGTTGCTGCTCCAGGTTTAGGAACAACACAAGACAGGAAGAGTTGACGGAAAGTAAGAGTTGCTGCTCCAGGTTTAGGAACAACACAAGACAGGAAGAGTTGACGGAAAGTAAGAGTTGCTGCTCCAGGTTTAGGAACAACACAAGGCAGGAAGAGTTGACGGAAAGTAAGAGTTGCTGCTCCAGGTTTAGGAACAACACAAGGCAGGAAGAGTTGATGGAAAGTAAGAGTTGCTGCTCCAGGTTTAGGAACAACACAAGGCAGGAAGAGTTGACGGAAAGTAAGAGTTGCTGCTCCAGGTTTAGGAACAACACAAGGCAGGAAGAGTTGACGGAAAGTAAGAGTTGCTGCTCCAGGTTTAGGAACAACACAAGGCAGGAAGAGTTGACGGAAAGTAAGAGTTGCTGCTCCAGGTTTAGGAACAACACAAGGCAGGAAGAGTTGACGGAAAGTAAGAGTTGCTGCTCCAGGTTTAGGAACAACACAAGGCAGGAAGAGTTGATGGAAAGTAAGAGTTGCTGCTTCAGGTTTAGGAACAACACAAGGCAGGAAGAGAAAAGGTCATGTCATGAGATGAATTTACACTTTAAGATTGAGATGTAAGCCTTGAAATTGAATGGCTTTTCCTTGTAGAGAGATTCACAATATTTAACCTTGTAAAAATAAAGAAAGTTACCTTTCCGCTAACAAAACATGTATCACCCTTGACAAAAAGTGAAGTCAACCGCGTAAAGTACTGTCTCTACTCTGTAGGCCTATGTATAAACCAAACTATTTGGATTATCACAAACAGAAGCTACTATCACTGAGTTTAGCTATGCAGTCCTGTGTCTGTACAGAGGGATGTGCTGTGGATGGCAGTTTCTACAGTCACAAGCCAGCCGAGAATTAGATCTCTCTGCAATTCACCTCGATATAGTGTTTATTGTTCCAAACACATAAGGCTGGTATGAGGAATTTGAGACAAAGGTCTTGGATCCATTTTCACTGCAATTGGCGTGTGTGTTTTCAATGCCTTTCTTTTGTGATTGGAGACATCACATCACACTCCATGGTGCCAGTCTGGTCTGGTTCCCAAAGTCTGTTGCCAAACTTCTTGACATGCAACCAATGCCCTTTCTAACACACTCTTATCAAACACACACCGTACACATTTACCAAAGCTAATCAAGTTTGTATTTTATTTTATCAATAGCATGTATATTAAATACGATACAAATTGGATAAGACATTTAAAAACACTTTTTTCATTTTTTCATAGGACAGTCACACGTTTTGTACAATACTGTATATGCATGGGTCTTACATTTCAGTCTTTTGTCTTCCTTCTCATGTCAGGGTGTTTCTTCCCAGTTACATCATGGCATTGTCATCTCAGAGAGCTGCAGGGTAACTTTCAATAAATATAAATGTCAGATCATCGAAAATGATTTCCTTTTATTGGAAAGAAATCGATTTTTTTTAAACTCATTTTAACAGCCGCACATAATTCATCTGAGGCGGTGTCAATAATGTCCATGATTCACACCATGACCTGCAGTATCCAGGCGACTGCATCATTTTGATAAATGTGGAACGGCGAGTGTGCTTCCTTTTATGTTCCCTGGTCTGAAGATGGAGAGCCTTTTGATCATGGCCTATAAGGAGAATTTATAAAAAAAGATTCCCCTAGTCTAGCCTCCATCTACCGGCTGTATATTGCAAACACACCGCCTCGTTTCCACCAAACAGTTACAGTACATTGGCCCTGGAGTTTGGCGCCAGTGCTGATAACACCAACTTTGTCAGTTCCACTCCCCTGACCTCATGTGGTTGGGTATGCACTGGCAGACGTAGTGGCTGTAGTAGAAGCCTGTTGGACAGTTGTTGTGTGGCTTTCTGCAGGGCAGCCGGTAACAGCTTGGTGGAGGGGAAGAGAAACAGACAGAACGGTTTGTTTTACATAATGTACTGTAGTTTCAATATAACTGTGGCCCATGTGCATGCCCCTGCGTGTGTAGGCTACTTATGCGCGTGCGTGTAATCTGGGACCAATCCCCATAGCCGTAATGACTCTTTCCGGTGTAAAAAAAAAAAAAATCTCGCAGGAGAGGGGAATTCTGTGCTTACTGGAAAATCTCTTTACTCCATTCCAAAGAAATGTGTCAGGTGCCTTGCCTCAGCTTCATTTTAAGGGAAGGAAGCAGGATATTAATTATCTCGCTAGAGTTGTTCTTCATATTAAAGCCTTATTATCGGGAAGTGTGAATAATATTTGTATAGTTATCATTACGTTTAACAGATGTGCAGAACTGTGAACTATGTGAATTTGACGGTTCACTGAAATGTGTATTGCTCATTATACCCATACAGTATTTAACATGATACCATTCAGTATTTAACATGATACCATTCAGTATTTAACATGATACCATTCAGTATTTAACATGATACCATACAGTATTTAACATGATACCATACAGTATTTAACATGATACCATTCAGTATTTAACATGATACCATTCAGTATTTAATATTATACCATACAGTATTTAATATTATACCATACAGTATTTAACATTATACCATTCAGTATTTAATATTATACCATACAGTATTTAACATTATACCATTCAGTATTTAACATTATACCATTCAGTATTTAAAATTATAAAGCGGATGGCTCGAGCCCTGAATGCTGATTGGCTGAAAGCCATAGTATATCAGACCGTATACCATGGGTATGACAAAAAAATAATTGTTACTGTTCTAATTATGTTGGTAACCAGTTTATAATAGCGTTGCGTTGTGCCTAAGAACAACCCTTTGCCGTGGTATATTGGCCATATACCACACCCCCTCAGGCCTTATTGCTTAATAATACCATACAGTATTTAACATTATACCATTCAGTATTTAAAGCTGCAATATGTAACCTTTTGAGCGACCCTACCAAATTTACATAGAAATGTGAGTTATAGATCTGGCATTCTCATTGAAAGCAAGTCTAAGAAGCAGTAGATATCTTCTATGTGCACTATTTCTATGCTTCCCATTCAAAAGTTTCATTTTTGCGTCTTCTACTTTCGTTTTTGTACACCAGCTTCGAACAGCTGAAAATGCTATGTTTTTGGTTATTCAAAATACACTGTTCTCGGTTGCAACACTCACTACGAGTTCCAAACTGCCTCTGGAAGCAACGTCAGCACAATAACTGTTCGTCGGGAGCTTCATGAAATGGGTTTCCATGGCCGAGCAGCCGCACAAAAGCCTAAGATCACCACGTGTAATGCTAAGCGTTGGCTGGAGTGGTGTAAAGCCAGCCGCCTTGAACTCTGGAGCAGTGGAAACACGTTTTCTGGAGTGATGAATCACGCTGTACCATCTGGCAGTCCGGTGGACGAATCTGGGTTTGGCGGATGCCAGGAGAACCCTACCTGCCTGAATGCATAGTGCCAACTGTAAAGTTTGGTGGAGGAGGAATAATGGTCTGGGGTTGTTTTTCATGGTTGGGCTAGGCCCCTTAGTTCCAGTGAAGGGAAATCTTAACGCTACAGCCTACAATGACATTCTAGACGATTCTGTGCTTCCAACTGTGCTGGCAACAGTTTGGGGAAGGCCCTTTCCTGTTTCAGCATGACAATGCCCTCGTGCACAAAGCGAGGTCCATACAGAAATGGTTTGTCGAGATCGGTGTGGAAGAACTTGACTGGCCTGCACAGAGCCCTGACCTCAATCCCATCGAACACCTTTGGGATGAATTGGAACGCCGACTGCGAGCCAGGCCTAATCGTCCAACATCAGTGCCCGACCTCACTAATAAACTAATACTCTTGTGGCTGAATGGAAGCAAGTCCCCGCAGCAATGTTCCAACATCTAGTGGAAAGCCTTCCCAGAAGAGTGGAGGCTGTTATAGCATCAAAGGGGGGGACCAACTCCATATTAATGCCCATGATTTTGGAATGAGATGTTTGCCGAGCAGGTGTCCACATACTTTTGGTCATGTAGTTTATATTTCACAGCGGTTTAGATGGTACAATGATTATCTTGTTGTGTTTTGCTCTTTTCAAATTAAATTAACTGTACCTATAACAGTAATAGCTTTTTGTTCCCAAGCTGTCCGATCCCACTTGGGTCAAACAACACGTATTATTACCTTGGCCACCGTGACAGCATCATAGTTCTGGGAAAAGTACTCGGGTGGTTTTCTATAAAGGTCTATGGGGACGTCCAGCATCATATGAAATGTCTTCTGTTTCTGTTGTACTATTTCTTACCTGCAGTTGTGTGCGTTGAACCTCTTGCCCTCTAGCAGGCAGGTCTGAGGGCTATCCCTGCACTGGCACAGGCACGTCTCTGGGTTGAGAGGCTGGCTACGGGGGCACTCTGCCCGGCACACACAGCCACACATCTCTGGGTCCCAGCGCTGGTTGGCTGGGCAGGTCACCAGGGCGGGCTGGTCCTCACAGAGACACTCACAGGACGCCTGGTCTAGACGCCAGCCCGGCCCACAGCTGGCCTCCGTCAGACCGTTCTGACAGACACACTCACAGCTGTCCTCGTCCAGGACTTTGTTGGGGCCACACAGCGCCAGCAAGGCCGACTCCAGGGGTTCTGCACCAGATGGTGGAGAGGAGAGATGCTATTGAGTGTCCCTTATTGACAGATGTCATGTGGTTTAGTACATTTCACTTCAATGTATATCGTCCTAATTTGCCAACTCTCTGACCTATGAGGTATCTCTGGGTGTTGGCGAACAGAAACGACTGTACTGGGGTTGTATGGGTATGGGGTCAGTTTAACTTACCCAGCTCTCTCTCAGAGAATAAGCTTGTGTCCATGGGAACACACAGGCAGCTGTTGGGGTCCCAGACCAGTCCTCTACTGCAGGGAACATCTGGCGGGGAACACCTGGAGAGGGAAGCAGGGACACACAGGCCAGGATCAGATCAGAGGTCTTTTCTTGGCTTAGGGGGGACTGCTTGGCTACTCTCACAAAGCATTCCTGTGAAGGGGTTGGACATCATGGGCAGTCTGTGGCTCCTCCCTGTGAGAGGGAATTCAATCCCCTGGCCCTCCTCCCTGTGAGAGGGAACTCAATCCCCTGGCCCTCCTCCCTGTGAGAGGGAACTCAATCCACTGGCCCTCCTCCCTGTGAGAGGGAACTCAATCCCCTGGCCCTCCTCCCTGTGAGAGGGAACTCAATCCCCTGGCCCTCCTCCCTGTGAGAGGGAACTCAATCCCCTGGCCCTCCTCCCTGCGAGAGGGAACTCAATCCCCTGGCCCTCCTCCCTATGACAGGGAACTCAATCCCCTGGCCCTCCTCCCTGCTGGCCTTGGCCTGGCAGACAGCCTACACACAACAGTCTGGAGCAGTTAGGCTGGACACAGGGAGAGGAGAGCAGGGGGAAACATGGCCTCTTCCACATGGCCTCAGTTCAAAGGCAAATGCACACGCAAAGCACTTTTGACCAAATATCTCATGATCTAGCTCATTCTCTTGCATCGCCACACCCTTGTTGCTGTCCACATCAGATAGGATCAGATGGAAGGTCTCAGTATCCTTGGCTAAGTCAGTCAGCTATATTAGTACATTGCACCTTCTCACAAAAAATTTACATATACATTTTAGTAATTTAGCAAACGCTCTTATCCAGAGCGACTTAATAATATAATAATAATAAGCCATTTAGCAGACGCTTTTATCCAAAGTGACTTACAGTCATGTGCGCATACATTTTTACGTATGGGTGGTCATGGGGATCGAACCCACTACCCTGGCGTTTCAAGCGCCGTGCTCTACCAATTGAGCTACAGAGGACCACAGGAGCATAGACTTTCAGGAGGGTTAAGGGCCTTGCTCAAGGGCATATGGACAGAATTTTCACCTAGATGGCTCGGGGAGTCGAACCAGCGACCTTTTGGTTACTTGCCCAACGCTCTTAGCCGCTGGGCTACCTACCTAAAATATGATGAACCAAACATACTTCCTTAAAAACTGTATTGCTTAATGATAATTAAGTGTGTGTGTGTGTGTGTGTGTACACATTGTATCTGGATCGGCAGGGGCAGATGTGACTACTCCTCACTACTCACTCACACGGTGAGGTGGGCTGCGGCGGCCCTCCTGATGACAGAGTGCAGGGGCCTCTTGGACAGACACCCACAGGACGTGTGGTTGACGAACGCCACCATCACCACAGAGCGTTCACGGTGAGTCAACTCCACCAGCTGAGTCCACAGGAGAAACAACACTGTGTCAATGACTAAAGTTTCGGATTTGTGGTCTCTCTTATATCCTTTCTTACAGTGTACTATGAAACTACAACGCACTTAAATAGATATGTTGAAACATGTTAATAGAATGTACTTACTAGATGTATTACAGTGTTACTACACAGGCATAAGAGCAACTTTACTTGAGTGTTAGCATCGTTAAACATTTTGAATGATGTCTAGTTTGTCCTCTGTTGCTCACCGTCTTGTTGCTGTAAGTATAGCTGGTGTTGGTGCAGTAAAGACCCTCGTGGGTACAGCAGCCCCCGCAGCGGTGCACAGACACACAGCGAGGCACGTAGAAGTGACTGGTGCTCTCTGGGTACTCTTTAGACACCTCCAGACACACCTCCCGAGGGGCACACATGGTACGCTGGATCTCCTCCAGAATGACTGGGGATGAATGGAGGAACATTAACAGACTGGTTATCAGGTAGGATTGGAGGGACATTAACAGACTGGTTATCAGGTATGATTGGAGGGACATGAACCGAGACAGATTATCAGGGATGAATGGAGGAACATTAACAGACAGGTTATCAGGGATATAAAGAATATCCTGACTGATATGGAATAGAATAGAACATCAGGAACATTCTGTTCTTGACCATCTTAAGTCACCCATCTAATAATGCTGCTGCATTAGGATTAGGCTATGTTGCTGAGGTAATTGGTTGGTTGCAACATCAAAGACATCGTCCCCACACCTACAATTAGATTTTTTGTAATGGTTAATTTTATTTTGGAAAGCCCATCCCAATAACCACAGAGCCACCCAATAAGCCACATTATGTTGGAAATATAAGATTCATGTCATTTTATTAAATATTTAATTCAACAAATAATTTCCTTTTTAGTGCAATTTCTGTTGTCAGATGACCACCATACATAATTATGTGAAATTTGTCTCGGTAACTCAATATGAGAAAAACAGACAGCAATGTCTCAGTTTTATTTTTATTTATTTATTTCACCTTTATTTAACCAGGTAAGCCAGTTGAGAACAAGTTCTCATTTACAACTGCGACCTGGCCAAGATAAAGCAAAGCAGTGTTTAGCAACATGAGTGAAGGAGGCTTTGTTGTGAAATAGGAAGCCGATTCTAGATTTAACTTTGGATTGGAGATGCTTAATGTGAGTCTGGAAGGAGAGTTTACAGTCTAACCAGACACCTAGGTATCTGTCGTTGTCCACATATTCTAAGTCAGACCCGCCGAGAGTAGTGATTCTAGTCGGGCGGGCGGGTGCAAGCAGCGTTCGATTGAAGAGCATGCATTTAGTTTTACTAGCGTTTAAGAGCAGTTGGAGGCTACAGAAGGAGTGTTGTATGGCATTGAAGCACGGACGCAGGCAATGAGGCAGTGATCGCTGAGATCCTGGTTGAAGACAGCGGAGGTGTATTTAGAGGGTAAATTAGTCAGGGTGATATCTATGAGGGTGCCCATGTTTACGGATTTAGGGTTGTACCTGGTAGGTTCCTTTATAATTTGTGTGAGATTGAGGGCATCTAGTTTAGATTGTAGGATTTTAGATTGTGTTAAGCATATCCCAGTTTAGGTCACCAAGCAGTACGAACTCTGAGAATAGATGGGGGGCAAGCAATTCACATATGGTGTCCAGGGCACAACTGGGGGCTGAGCAAGCGGCAACAGTGAGAGACTTATTTCTGGAAAGGTGGATTTTTAGAAGTAGAAGCTCAAACTGTTTGGGCACAGACCTGGATAGTATGATAGAGCTCTGCAGGCTATCTCTACAGTAGATTGCAACTCCGCCCCCTTTGGCAGGTCTATCTAGACGGAAAATGTATTTCGGGATGGACATTTCTGAATTTTTGGTGGCCTTCCTAAGCCAGGATTCAGACACTGCTAGAACATCAGGGTTGGCAGAGTGTGCTAACGCAGTGAATAACTCAAACTTAGGGAGGAGGCTTCTGATGTTAACATGCAAGAAACAAAGGCTTTTACAGTTACAGAAGTCAACAAATGATAGCGCCTGGGGAGTAGGAGTGATACTGGGGGCTAAAGGACCTGGGTTAACCTCTACATCACCAGAGGAACAGAGGAGGAATATAATAAGGATATGGCTAAAGGCTTTAAGAACTGGTCTTCTAGTGCGTTGGGTACAGAGAATAAAAGGGGCAGATTTCCGGGCGTTGTAGAATAGATTCAGGGCATTATGTACAGATAAGGATATGGAAGGATATGAGTACAGTGGAGGTAAACCTAAGCATTGGGTAACGATGAAAGAGATAGCATCACTGGAGGTACCGATTGAGCCGGTCTCCGAGTGTATGGGGGGTGGGACAAAGGAGCTATCTGAGGCAGGTTGAGTGGGACTGGGGGCTCTACAGTGAAATAATACAATAAGAACTAACCCAAACAGCAATAGGCAAGGCATATTGACATGGGAGAGAGACATAACGCAATCACAGGTGTTATTCGAGAGAGCTAAGACAACAACTAGTAATGGCGACGAAAGTTTGGGCTGAGGATAAACAGATAAACAGGACAGGGTACCGTGTAAAGGAACAGTCCAGCAGGCATCAGCTGTGTAGCTGAGTAATCATAAGGTCCAGTGAACAGCAATAGGTGAGTCTGGGAGCAGTTCATAGGCTGCTACAGCACAGGCAAGCAGGAGGCACGGCTGTTGTTTGCCTGTGCTAGCGGGCCGGGGCTAGCAGATGGATCTTCGTGGTCGTCGCAACGGGAAGTCTGTTGAAACCACATCAGATGATTATGTCGGCAGACCAGTCGTGATGGATCGGCGGGGCTCCGTGTCGACACTAGGAGGTCCCGTCCGGTTGACAGAGAGGTAGATGAGATGGGCCTGGCTCAAGGCTAGCTCAAGGCTAACTGGTGCATCGGGACAGTGGTGATTATCCAACAACAGCTATTTGGTTGCAGCTAGCTGGTGCTTCGGGACAGTGGTGATTAGCCAACAACAGCCATTCGGTTGCAGCTAGCTAGTTGCGATGATCCAGTGTTAAGGTCCAGTGATTCAGTGATTCCGGCAGAAAATCCTATATGCTCTGGGTCGATAGCACTCTGTGCAGACCGATAATTGTCCAGGCTAGAGCTGGCTGGTAGGTAGTGCAGGCTACGGACAGTGGTGAAGACCGCTAACGGTGGCTAATAGCAAGTAGATGGCTGGCTAGTTTCAGCCGGAGGTTCTTGATAAAAGGTATAAAGAAATAATAGAATCCGTTCCACATTGGGTGAGGCGGGTTGCAGGAAAGTATATTTAGTTAAAGGATGGAAAGTGAGATAGAGAAATATATACGAAAAAAAGACAAAAAAACTGAAAAACAGGCTATTTACACAAGGACACAACAGAACACACGACCGCACTGCTACGCCATCTTGGACACAATAGGTGTGTTACCTCAAGTCCGCCACCAGGTACTCAAAGAGAGGATAATGAGAAAAGCTAACCATCAATGATACGACCTTTTAAACTTTATAGCGTCTGTCCAATAAACGTCCATTATATTGTCTGGGGAAAAGGACTCAATAGGTGTGTTACTGTTACTGTACCTGCTATTTCATCTTGGGATGTCTCTTGTAAAGTATCATTGTGAAATGTCTTCGAATTCAATATGGCCTCCTTCTGACTGGCATTTGGTCGTGGTCGATTGTCCGGCATGAGTGGTTTCTTTAGAAGAGCTTTAATCACCGGGTCTGATTGGTTTCTTTAGAAGAGCTTTAGTTACTGGGTCGGATTGGTTTCTTTAGAAGAGCTTTAGTCACTGGATCTGATTTCTTTGAATTGTTTCTGGCATCATTTCATGGAGGTTGGGTATGGTCAATGAAAGACAATGGAGCAAGATCAACAGTTGTGTAATGTGCCGTTTCTACCACTTAGCATCAGGAGGGAACTGAGGTCAGGCCACCTTATATCATTGTCCTTTATGTTGTAGTGGTCCACTCAGCTCTCCAGGAATACCTACATCTTCTGGGATGAGCTCCTGTGATCAGGAAGCAGACACAGCTATTCTGTGCTGACACCCTGAATCTCTGCGTTAAACTGGAGCACACAGCAAGAGAACACACATTCTCTAATGAGTGGGGAGGGGGGGAGTGAGGGGCCTCTTTAACTGTTAGGAAAATAAACAAAGGCCTTTCTCTCTCCTTTTAACAAAGACACACAGCTGTACTGCTCCCATCTGTGGGTTTGGGGAAAGAGAAATGGGGTTATCACGCTAACATTTGCCCCCTGTGGGATGGGAAGACAACTTTCTCTCTCTATTGGTGTAGGCTGTTATGAGGGCCAATCAACTGAAGAGCCTTACCGTCAATGGTGCCATCAGACTTGTACAGTGCCTTCTCCCTTGTCTTGCCCCAGGCCCAGACATTGTCTTCAGCATGGAGAGGAGGGGAGGTGCGGTGGGCTTTCCTGCGTAGGCAGTGCTGCACCAGACTGTACTCTGGGTACAGCAGCTCCACCAGCTCGTCCACATTGGACACTGTGTCTAAACCACTGAGGCCCTCCACAACCAGTGGGGCCTGTCGAGGAACAAAATGAACTATGAGAACAACAAATTAATGTATTTGATCTAACAAAATTCAATTACAAATAATTCAGTTGATCATGCACTACAATATTTTATCTAAAGATGACAGATGAGTATCTCAACAGAGTTTATTGAGTATCTCAACAGAGTTTATTGAGCGTCTCAACAGAGTTTATTGAGTGTCTCAACAGAGTTTATTGAGCGTCTCAACAGAGTGTATTGAGCGTCTCAACAGAGTTTATTGAGCGTCTCAACAGAGTTTATTGAGCGTCTCAACAGAGTGTATTGAGCGTCTGAACAGAGTTTATTGAGCGTCTCAACAGAGTTCCTCAACAGAGTTTATTGAGCGTCTCAACAGAGTTTATTGAGCGTCTCAACAGAGTTTATTGAGCGTCTCAACAGAGTTTATTGAGCGTCTCAACAGGGTGTATTGAGCGTCTCAACAGAGTGTATTGAGCGTCTCAACAGAGTTTATTGAGAGTCTCAACAGAGTGTATTGAGCGTCTCAACAGAGATGATTGAGTATCTCAACAGAGTTTATTGAGCGTCTCAACAGAGTTTATTGAGCGTCTCAACAGAGTTTATTGAGTGTCTCAACAGAGTTTATTGAGCGTCTCAACAGAGTGTATTGAGCGTCTCAACAGAGTTTATTGAGCGTCTCAACAGAGTTTATTGAGCGTCTCAACAGAGTTCCTCAACAGAGTTTATTGAGCGTCTCAACAGAGTTTATTGAGCGTCTCAACAGAGTGTATTGAGCGTCTCAACAGAGTTTATTGAGCGTCTCAACAGGGTGTATTGAGCGTCTCAACAGAGTTTATTGAGTGTCTCAACAGGGTGTATTGAGCGTCTCAACAGAGTTTATTGAGCGTCTCAACAGGGTGTATTGAGCGTCTCAACAGAGTGTATTGAGCGTCTCAACAGGGTGTATTGAACGTCTCAACAGGGTGTATTGAACGTCTCAACAGGGTGTATTGAACGTCTCAACAGGGTGTATTGAGCTTCTCAACAGGGTGTATTGAATGTCTCAACAGGGTGTATTGAACGTCTCAACAGGGTGTATTGAGTGTCTCAACAGAGTGTATTGAGTGTCTCAACAGAGTGTATTGAGTATCTCAACAGAGTGTGTTGAGTATCTCAACAGAGGTTATTGAGTATCTCAACAGAGTGTATTGAGTATCTCAACAGAGTGTATTGAGTATCTCAACAGAGTGTATTGAGTATCTCAACAGAGTGTGTTGAGTATCTCAACAGAGGTTATTGAGTATCTCAACAGAGTGTATTGAGTATCTCAACAGAGTGTATTGAGTATCTCAACAGAGTGTATTGAGTATCTCAACAGAGTGTATTGAGTATCTCAACAGAGTTTTTTGAGTGTCTTTACAGTGTTGTTGTTGTATCTCTCCGAGTTTTGGTAAAGCTAGACTGGTACTTTATCAGGGAAACTGAGCCAGTATGGGAAAACTAAGCAATGCAAGATCATCTTTTTTCCATTGAGATTAGCCAAGTTCTTTCTTTGAGAATAGGAACAAGGTTATTATGTCTGTTACAATCAAAGTTCTGCGTATTCCGATGAAAGCCTTGAGTTCACTATCGGACTATATATAAAAGTCCACATCCCACTAAACAACAAATATATATATATATATATATATATATATATATATATATATATATATATATATATATAGCTGCTTCTTATGTTGTTTAGTGGGATGTGGACTTTTATGTAACCCGTTTGTGTGATGTCGGATCCACTGGACTTGGAACGTGCAAATGTCATCCCTTGTGGCTGACCTTAAGCTATCGCTCATATCACCTAACACGAGGCCATCCCCTTGGCAACATGAGGTCATGACTGACCAATAGATAAACAGTGCATCCATCCCACATGATCTGGCATATTCTTCAGAGTGAATGTTTGTCATCACACCCAACCTATTGTCAGTTTACCTCACAATTTAAACAACGTAGCCACAACTCTGAATGGCTCTTGAGTCAATTGTAACCATAAAAAGTCACTTTGCTTGTGTTTCAAACAAATCCTCACTGGACTCTATTGTCTAATTGGACAATCCCTCAGTCCCTCTCTCCATTCAACCTTTTCAAAGGCAGACATGTCTGTCTAAAGGTATGGCCTACCACCCTCAACAGGGAAAATAGACATGCACAGCATGATTTATTCATTCATTCACCTTCAATGACGCACAATGTAGCCACAGAGGAGGAGGTTTTATTGTCAAATAAAGACACACCCACTATAGTGAAACCAACAACTAAGCCCTGAGCAAGGAGTGTGGGAAACTGCCTGTCTTGTCTGTTTATTGAATGATAGAGATCACTTTAGTCAACAAACTGATTGTCAACAAACTGATTGTCAACAAACTGATTGTCAACAAACTGATGTAGTCAACAAACTGATTGTCAACAAACTGATGTAGTCAACAACACTAGTCTAATACTTTCACAGGCCTATTTCTGTACTGAAATCAGAGTTCTGTGCATAATAAAGGTTCACCATGCAGAAAAGCGTAATCTGGTGAATTCTTATCTGTACCGTTAACGTACTATATGACACATAATCCAAGAGCAGCAACCGGTTATTAGTTACTCACCTCTGTTTCCTCCTCGCCTGGGTAATACTCATCATAGTCATATCCATGAGTGAGATTGGTGACATTGAGAATCCATATGACTAAAGATAACATCCACATAGTGTGTCGTTGATGATAGGGGGAGCAGGAGGAGGACGAGGGGGAGATGATGAAGGATCAGCTAATGCCCCACAGTTGAACTCTCATCCCACAGAGCACGAGGATTTCCTCTTCCCTTAGCCAGGAACGGACCTTGAGTAAAATGAGGCCCGTAGAGTGCCTTTCAAACACAGCATTTTCCCCCAGGAAGGATCTTCTTCCACTTCATACAGCATGTATCATTGTGTTCTTTCCAAGTGTTTCCATCGCTACTCCCTTGAAACCTCTGCCATCGAGTTTCCCTCTGAAGGCTTTGTATTTGGAATCAGATTCTTTGTAGGTTAGGTTAACCAGAAAAGAGGTGTAGAGATTGAGAGGACAGGTCCCATAGACGTCCTGCAGGTCCAGATGTGGTGAGAGAGTGCAGTCTGTCTCATGTGAAGCTGGAGTACAGAGGAGGTGAGGGCAGACATGTGTGACAGCAGACAGGCTCCCTCGGTAGAGTGCACTCCTCTCTCTCTCTCCCACTCTCTCTATTTTGGGAGGAGCTGCCACCGCCTCTCCAGACTGGGAGTTAGCATGTGTGTGTGTCTGCCTTAGCCTGAGAGAGCCGTGTGTCTCTGAGCTTATTGAGCACGCTTTTTAAGGTGCTATATTTTCCGTACCTGGAATATCTGTATGTTCAAACGCTCACTCTGTATATTTCCCTATAACATGCTGAGGCAATGTGGTTTTCCAGGAAGGTGTTAATATCTGGCTTGTCCTTCTCTCTTATCACCATACCACCTGGCCTCCTGCCTCTCAGGCTGGTCTACTGTACTGCTCTGTATAGAGCACCTGGCATCCTGCCTCTCAGGCTGGTCTACTGTGCTGCTCTGTATAGAGAACCTGGCCTCCTGCCTCTCAGGCTGGTCTACTGTGCTGCTCTTTATAGAGAACCTGGCCTCCTGCCTCTCAGGCTGGTCTACTGTGCTGCTCTTTATAGAGAACCTGGCCTCCTGCCTCTCAGGCTGGTCTACTGTGCTGCTCTGTATAGAGAACCTGGCCTCCTGCCTCTCAGGCTGGTCTACTGTACTGCTCTGTATAGAGCACCTGGGTCTCATGCCTCCTCAGGCTGGTCTACTGTGCTGCTCTGTATAGATAACCTGGCCTCCTGCCTCTCAGGCGGGTCTACTGTTCTGCTCTGTATAGAGAACCTGGCCTCCTGCCTCTCAGGCTGGTCCACTGTGCTGCTCTGTATAGAGCACCTGGCCTCCTGCCTCTCAGGCTGGTCTACTGTACTGCTCTGTATAGATATCCTGGCCTCCTGCCTCTCAGGCGGGTCTACTGTTCTGCTCTGTATAGAGGGGAAAAGCAGAAGCACTCATTCTATGATTCAATGCTCTGAAACAGCACATACTAAACTGCATGATGTCCCTATGGCTACATGCTGTATGATGGTCTACTATCCTCCTCGACCCTCCCATCGCCAACAGGCTACAGTAAACTTTAGATATGTCTTGCCTGTCTTCGTAAATCACCCTGTTCCGCTTTACCCTTGATCTGTACCTTTCACCCTTTTTCAGCATTTCCGTGGGTGTCAGTGCTGGCATGGTGATCTGTGGAGTGAATATTCCTACGACTACAATGTTTCTTTTGGATGATTGAGCAACAGAAAGAGTTGAACGGTAATAGGGCTGTTTATGAGTTAGGATGCTGTATGAAATGATTTTCTAATTTTTGGTCCCCTGGTATTGACGCAATGCTCTTTAATCAATGTCTCAATGCAATGTAAGAGTTGATGCAATCGCACATCTTACTTGTTGAATGCTTGAGTCCCCCTAGTGTACAACTGCTGTACGTCCGTCGTCATGCTGCTGGCAACCAGCCCCCCAGGCAGCAATGCAGCCAGGCAGCGAGCACAGCTCAGCACTGACCAGCCACAGTCATTTCTCTTAATGAGCTCAATCCTCCCAAGCAGGGGCAATGGTCACCCACCCTGCTCTTAACGAACATCTCCCCATCTACATGATCTGGCTCATGCCTTTCTCCCACGGCCGGAACACTCATTTCCTCCCAACAACTGCTCTGTTTCCCCCCATTGTTTTCTGCTGAATGATAGAGACATAGCCTGGAGTTTGTATGGACAGCTGGTGGTTTTCAAACTGAGACACTCACCTAACAAACTGTATTACTGGAGCCCAAGTGTTCTGTATATGCATTGTCTCTAGTTGGAGCAGGAGACTAAGGCAATGGAAGAGGAATGAATGGTATTGCATTGTTCCATGATCTCTCCCATAACATCAACAGTGTGAAAGCCAGCAGCTGGCCATTGTATACTGTAAGCTTAGCAGCTCTTTATTGGGACAACCAAGATTTGTCCAGTTTGTAGACTCTAGACAACATTATGCATGGCACAATAGTGATGATGTGCTCTTCTCTCAGCCACGTAGCTCTCTTTTCTCGACATACCTCTCTTTAATTGTTGAACACCACATTACAGTGGATGTAGGGTGAATGTAAAAATTATATGAATACAAATCCTGTTTTTAATGTGGCCCAGAGTGCTGGAGGCGGATTTTCCAGTGCACAGTAGCAGGTCTTGTCAGTGCATATCTGAGATATCTGCCTGCGCATTAAATCTCTTACGATTGGGGACGTGTTGGAGCTTGCGCCTAACGCAACTCAGAAACGTGAACTCTCCTATGAGGCAAAGACTAAAGGTGTGAAGGAAGAGGAAGTCCAATATTCGTCACAGTGCTAACGTTCGAGTCTGAGAACGAACTAGATGTGGCTAACGGTCAGCTAGGTCGCTATACATTTACTATGTTATGTCTAGTTTATGAGACCAGGCTGTGCAGACAGACAAAGGTTGCAGGTTAGACATGAGAACAAGGCGGAAGGAAGCTATTCAGATCTATGCTAAGACCCAGTAAATCTCTGTGATGTGACAGGCAGACAGCTCCCAGGAACCTCCTCCGGGCTCTGGATTTACTGGCAGGAAACTCAATGGAATGTTGTGTTTCTCCCACATAAACTGTAGGCCATGGCCTGGGGCCCTCAATGCGTTCATAGATAAAACATTAACCTAAACCCACATGCCAATGTAATAGCACCAAGACTAGTACGGATCCATGTTACCGTATGTACTCATTAGAGATGGATGATTCAGATTTCAGATGGCAACTCTTGAAAGGGAAGACATTATTTGTATTATTATTATTATTATTCATTCTTTTTATAGGGGGTAGATCAGCTTTAATATTGCAGATAGATTGTAACTTCCATCAATGTAATTATTTGGCTTTGTTTTTAAATACGACCCGTTACAGGAAACTAGGCGTACAGTTGCTTGCGAAAGTATTCACCCCCCTTGGCATTTTTCCTATTTTGTTGCCTTACAACCTGGAATTAAAATTGATTTTTGGGGGGTTTATATCATTTGATTTACACAACACTTTGAAGATGCAAAATATTTTTTTATGTGAAACAAAAAAAAGAAAACTGAAAACATGTCTCAATAAGCTTGGCACATCTAGCCACTGGGATTTTTGCCCATTCTTCAAGGAAAAACTGCTCCAGTTCCTTCAAGTTGGATGGGTTCCGCTGGTGTACAGCAATCTTGAAGTCATACCACAGATTCTCAATTGGAATGAGGTCTGGGCTTTGACTAGTCCATTCCAAGACATTTAAATGTTTCCACTTAAAACACTTGAGTGTTGCTTTAGCAGTATGCTTAGGGTCATTGTCCTGCTGGAAGGTGTACCTCCGTCCCAGTCTCAAATCTCTGGAAGACTGAAACAGGTTTCCCTCAAGAAAATCCCTGTATTTAGCACCATCCATCATTCCTTCAATTCTGACCAGTTTCCCAGTCCCTGCTGATGAAAAACATCCCCACAGCATGATGCTGTTGTTCTCGGGGTGATGAGAGGTGTTGGGTTTGCGCCAGACATAGCGTTTTCCTTGATGGCCAAAAAGCTCAATTTTAGTCTCATCTGACCAGAGTACCTTCTTCCATATGTTTGGGGAGTCTCCCACATGCCATTTGGCGAACACCAAACGTGTTTGCTTATTTTTTTCTTTAAGCAATGGCTTTTTTCTGGCCACTCTTCCATAAAGCCCAGCTCTGTGGAGTGTACGGCTTAAAGTGGTCCCATGGACAGATACTCCAATCTCCGCTGTGGAGCTTTGCAGCTCCTTCAGGGTTATCTTTGGTCTCTTTGTTGCCTCTCTGACTAATGCCCTCCTTGCCTGGTCCATGAGTTTTGGTTGGCGGCCCTCTCTTGGCAGGTTTGTTGTGGTGCCATATTCTTTCCATTTTTTAATAATGGATTTAATGGTGCTCTGTGGGATGTTCAAAGTTGTGGATAATTTTTTTATAACCCAACACTGATCTGTACTTCTCCACAACGTTGTCCCTGACCTGTTTGGAGAGCTCCTTGGTCTTCATGGTGCCGCTTGCTTGGTGGTTCCCCTTGCTTAGTGGTGTTGCAGACTCTGGGGCCTTTCAGAACATGTGTATATATTCTGAGATCATGTGACACTTAAATTCCACACAGGTGGACTTTATTTAACTAATTATGTGACTTCTGAAGGTAATTGGTTGCACCAGATCTTATTTAGGGGCTTCATAGCAAAGGGGGTGAATACATATGCACGCACCACTTTTCCATTATTTATTTTTTGGGACTATTTTGTGTATGTCCATTACATGAAATCCAAATAAAAATCAATTTAAATGACAGGTTGTAATGCAACAAAATAGGAAAAACGCCAAGGGGGATGAATACTTTTGCAAGGCACTGTATGTCGGACGTCACTTATTCACAGAAGAGGCATTTATTTTACTATTTATTTTATAAATGTTTTATGCGTTTTTTTGCAGAAATGCCATTTGGAACATGTGAACTTTCATGTGCCTTAAAAATAAACTTGTATTCCATCTGTAATTACGAATAAAATAGTTTAATTACAAGCCCAGTTGGTTTAGCCACGGAAAAAGATGGTCTGGACATGCCGGGAGATGTGTTCTTGTGGAGTTCACAGTACAGCTATATGGACACTCAATCATTACGGTATTTTTTATTGGTAAATTTACAAACATATATAATGATAAATAGACTTGAAACTTGTATCTCATTATGGTGTATGGTGAAATAAGTATAGCCAGTTATAATTGTAATGGCTTAGCTGATAATAACAAAAGAAGAACAATATTTACATGGCTCAAAGAGAAGGAATATAATATCTATTGTTTACAGGAAACTCATTCAACAATTCGAGATGAAGTAGCGTGGAAAAAAGTATGGGGGGGGGAATATACTTCTCCCATGGGCAAAGAAATTCAAAAGGGGTGATGATATTAATTAATAGTAATTTCGATTCGAATGTGCAAATTGTCCAAATAGATATGCAAGGTAGATGGATTATTTTAAATATGTTATTGGACCATAAACAGATATGGCTCATTAACCTTTACGGACCAAATAATGATGATCCACAATTCTTTGACAATATATATAATAAATTATCAACCCTGCAAGCAATTCAAGACAATATTATTATGGTGGGGGATTATAATACTGTTTTAAATAGCTAAATTGACCGTAAAGGAAATCACACCACAAACAATCACCCACATGCTCTTAAGGAAATTGTGAATGTCATGGATACGTTAGAACTAGTAGATATATGGAGGCTGTGACGTCACGAGAGGCTACACAGCTTTCAGCGGGATTGCTCAAGTAGTGCAAGGAGACAAGGTTCAAACAAAACAAGGATTTTATTATAGGTCTTGGGAAATTAACGAAAATATAACAAAATTCTGTTCTCTTGTGGCTCTTTAAGGGTTAACAGTTCAGGGATGTCTCTTCCACATCCAAAATCATAATTCTCACTCGCTCAGATAACTTTTCCCCAGCCTTACTGTAGTCCACGTTGCAGCTAGTGGCCAACCCAGCAAAAAGTCCTTCCAAATGTCTCTCACGTATTTCCACAGGTGCATATATCCAAAGGTGAGTATTTCCCAAAGGTAAGTATCTCCAAATCCTTATATTCCTCATGGAAGTGGACGTGCAGCACTCTTGTCCTCCAGAGAGCCCAGGTTGGAGACTGTCTCTTCACCCCCCACACACTCCCTCAGTGTGTCTCTTCCCTTCCCAAACCTTCAGCTCATCAGCTCCTCATTTGTTTCAGCTGCGTGGGAAGATTGGCCATAGAGGGGTGGAGTTCCCGACCATACCAGCAGATGGAGCCATAGCTGTCTGGGTTTGCAGCCACCTCAGGGGGATGTAACGTCCCTCCAGGACACAGCCTCTCGTGACATCACACATCCCCCTCCTCGGGACCGACGTCCTCGTCGGGTAAAGGCAGCGAAGAAGGCATCACGCCGGGAGAGGGCGTCCGCATTGCCGTGGTGCTTGCCAGCCTGCTCTCTCTTCAACTCCTCCACCTCTAGGACCAGGGACTCAGCCTCCTGTTGTCTCTCCTTGAGTTTCTTACTGAACGCATCAGCCTTGGTTTTAGCAGAGTTTAGCTTCTGTTGAGCAGCTTTCAGTTCCTTCTCTCTCTCTGCCTCCGCATTCTTCATCTTGTTCTCCAACACCTTGTACTTCTCCTCTGCCTTCTTCTGGACCTCCTTACTACTGCGCAGGGTCTCCTCACACTCCTCGATGGTCCTGCGCAGCCTCTCCAGCTCCTCCTGTTGCTTATGGAAGGAGCTCTGTTGGAGTTTAGCCTGGAGGATATCTAACTCTTCTGTCTTCATGTCTAACTGTTGCTTTAACAAACGATACCTCTCAGCGGTCCCCTTCAGACCAGACAGTTCTTTGTCCAGATTCTGTAGCTCCGTCTCTGTGTCGGTCTGGGCACCTGCCATCCCTATCAGAGCCCGGGCGGGAGTGAGTAACTCGGAGGATTGCACCGGAGCCTTCCCAGGATGAGTCTTGCCTCTCCGTTTCCGAGGTACTCGGGTTATCCTCTCCTGAGACTCTCTCCAGAGTGGGTAAAAGGCTGGGCAGTCTCGTCCAATTAGGACAGGGACGGGGGAGGAATCAACCACCCCCGCCGTCGTGTGTATGGTTCCCCGTGTGCTGGTCATTGTAAGTTCAGTAATGGGGTATTCTCTGGTGTCCCCATGGACACAGGAAACTGGGAGGACTTTCCCCGGGGTCAGACACGTTGGGCCCACCAAATCCTTACGCACCAGGGTGGCCCGGCTACCAGAATCCAGTAAGGCCTCCACATCATGGTGATTCACAGTTACCGGGCAGGTGGGGGTCGATCTGGGCCGCCATCTACGACTCCCAAGAGCGAGGCAAAACGGTGTGTGGGTGCTGAGCTGGAGGACTCCGCAGTGGGCATAGGTTCATCGGCTGGTTTCCCACACTGCCAGGGAGATATGTCCCATCTCCCCACACCGGTAACACTGTCGAGTTTCCCCCTCCTGGTGTACTCTTCTTGGACCCGCCTGGTTTCTGGCTCCCCCTGGAGCCGGGATAAGTCCTGACGTGGCTGGGTTCGAGACCTTGGGGTCCTTTGGACGGGTTCTTCCCATTTGTGGTGGGGGCCGCACTCCTGGGGTCTTTTCGGGAAGCATTCAGCATCTCCGCTGTGGCCTGGTACTTTTCCACAGCTTCCACGGTCAGATCAGCCGTGGTCAAGGCCTGTTGACTGATGAACCATTTTGCCTCATAAGGCAGGGCGCGTAGGTAACGATCCACCACAACGGCCTCCACCACCGCCGCTGCTGTATTCCTCTGCGGATCCAGCCATTTCCTTGCGATTCGGACAAGTTCATGCATCTGCGCCCGAGGAGGTTGGTCTGGTTGGAAGGTCCAGCCGTGAAAGCGCTGGGCCATACCAAACTTTGTGAGTCCATATCTGCTGAGGATCTCAGACTTCAGGGCATCATAGTCAGTAACCTGGTCAGGGCCCAGGTCCCGGACAGCATTCAGCGATTCCCCGGTTAGAAAGGGGGCTAACAGACCAACCCACTGTTGCTTGGGCCAGGCTTCCCTAGTGGCCGTGGCCTCAAATGCATGCAGGTATGCCTCAATGTCATCGGTAGCTCCCATCTTAGATATAAAGTCACTTGCCTTTATTGGGCGGGTATTTTGGACAACCCTCTGTCTCTGCAACTGCAATTCCTCTGCCTTCAGAAGGTTGGCTTTCTTTTGCTCCTCCAAGAGAGCCACGTTTGCTTGCATCTGGGCTTGCTGGCCAGCAACAAGGGCTTTCAATATGTCCTCCATTTCAGTCGGGCGGGGAGCCTACGGCCAACTTGGAAAACTGGGTGATCAAACCTTCGGTATCCTCCTCTGACATGCACTATTAACGCTTAGCGTGCCTGTATTCTCCACCATCTGTGACGTCACGAGAGGCTACACAGCTTTCAGCGGGATTGCTCAAGTAGTGCAAGGAGACAAGGTTCAAACAAAACAAGGATTTTATTATAGGTCTTGGGAAATTAACGAAAATATAACAAAATTCTGTTCTCTTGTGGCTCTTTAAGGGTTAACAGTTCAGGGATGTCTCTTCCACATCCAAAATCATAATTCTCACTCGCTCAGATAACTTTTCCCCAGCCTTACTGTAGTCCACGTTGCAGCTAGTGGCCAACCCAGCAAAAAAGTCCTTCCAAATGTCTCTCACGTATTTCCACAGGTGCATATATCCAAAGGTGAGTATTTCCCAAAGGTAAGTATCTCCAAATCCTTATATTCCTCATGGAAGTGGACGTGCAGCACTCTTGTCCTCCAGAGAGCCCAGGTTGGAGACTGTCTCTTCACCCCCCACACACTCCCTCAGTGTGTCTCTTCCCTTCCCAAACCTTCAGCTCATCAGCTCCTCATTTGTTTCAGCTGCGTGGGAAGATTGGCCATAGAGGGGTGGAGTTCCCGACCATACCAGCAGATGGAGCCATAGCTGTCTGGGTTTGCAGCCACCTCAGGGGGATGTAACGTCCCTCCAGGACACAGCCTCTCGTGACATCACAAGGCTTAAATATACTGATCTAGTGAGATATACATGGCGGAGACTGAATCAAGCTAGTCGTCTTGACTTCTTTCTTATTTCATTCTCGTTGGCACCAAAAGTAAAAAAAAGTGTTGATAGGGGACAGAATGCGGTCGGACCATCATATAATAGGCATATACATTACTCTTACTGAATTTCCACGTGGGCGAGGATATTGGAAATTTAATCAAAGCCTATTGGATGATAATTTATTTATAATTAGAACAAAGGAATTTATAACTGACTTTTTCCAACATAACATAGGTACAGCGAATCCCCCTTATTGTATGGGACACCTTTAAATGTGCCTTTAGAGGCCATGCAATTCAGTACTCATCTCGAAAACAAAAGCAATTTAGGTCAAAAGAGTTTATACTAAGAAAGGAAATAGAAAGTCTAACAGAACAGATAGATGGCAATAAAAACTGGAACATAGAGGCTCAGAATAAATTAGAGAAAAAACAAAAAGAAATGGAGAAACTTATTCAAGAAAGATCAAGTGTAATATATTATAAAAATAAAGCAAACTGGATGGAATATGGGGAAAAATGCACAAAATTATTTTTTAATCTTCAACATAGGAATGCTACCAAAAATAACTTTATGAAACTGGTTACAATTGACGGAGTCACCCATAATTCACCAAATGATATTTTGAAGGAAGAAACAAAGTACTTTAAGCATATGTTTTCTTTTCAGTCGCCTCCATCTCCTCTAACTGAAGCTAATTGTAGAGATTTTTTTTCTATTGATAATGTCAAATTAACAGCCATACAGAAAGACTCATGTGAAGGTGAACTTACAGAGGAGGAACTTCTGGATGCAATTAAAGACTTTAAGTCTGGGAAAACTCCAGGGTTGGATGGCATACCAGTCGAGGTATCCCAAACCTTTTTTGATATATTAAGAGGACCGTTATTAGCATGTTTTAACCACTCCTATGTAAATGGTAGATTATCTGACACTCAAGAAGAAGATCTCATTATTACTGAAACAGGATACAAGTGGAAAATATAAAGATCCAGTCCATTTACAAAATTGGAGGCCCCTCACACGTCAGTGTTGTGATGCAAAAATTCTAGCAAAATGTATAGCGCATAGAATTAAAAAGGTATTGTCGGATATTATTCATTCCAATCAGACAGGTTTTTTACATGGAAGATACATTGGAGATAATATAAGGCAAGTATTGGAAACAATAGAACACTATGGAAAATATGGGAAACCAGGCCTGCTATTCAAAAGGCATTTGATAAAGTTCGACTGGTGCATTTCAATTTTGGAGAATCTCTTATAAAATGGGTCAAAATCATGTATAGTAACCCTAGGTGTAAAATAGTAAATAATGGCTATTTCTCATAAAGTTTTAAACTGTCAAGAGGAGTGAAACAAGGTTGTCCACTATCGGCATATCTATTTATTGTGGCCATCGAGATGTTAACTATTAAAATCAGATCCAATAATAATATCAGAGGATTAGAAATCCAGGGCTTAAAAACAAAGGTGTCATTGTACGCTGAAGATTCATGTTTTCTTTTAAATCCACAACTAGAATCCCTCCACAGCCTCATAGAGGATCTAGATACATTTTCTAACCTCTCTGGATTACAACCAAATTATGACAAATGTACTATATTACATATTGGATCACTAAAAAATACAATTTTTACATTACCATGTAGTTTACCAATAAAATTGTCTGATGGTGATGTGGATATACTTGGAATACATATCCCAAAGGAAATAAATGATCTCACTTCAATCAATTTTAATAGAAAGTTAGCAAAAATAGATAAGATCTTACTACCATGGAAAGGAAAATACCTGTCAATTTGTGGAAAAATCACTCTGATTAACTCTTTAGTATTATCCCAGTTTACCTATTTGCTTATGGTCTTGCCTACGCCTAGCGAACAGTTTTTTTAATGATATGAGAAAAAAATATTCAATTTTATTTGGAACGGCAAGCCAGACAAAATTAAAAGGGCATGTTTATATAATGAATATGAATTCGGAGGACAGAAATTATTAAATATTAAAGCATTAGACCTATCACTAAAAGCTTCAGTCATACAAAAGTTATACTTAAATCCGAACTGGTTCTCAAGCAAATTAGTAAGATTGTCTCACCCAATGTTCAAGAAAGGCCTTTTTCCCTTTATTCAGATTACAACAACTCATTTGCAGTTATTTGAAAAGGAAATAATCTCCCAAATATCACTATTTCTAAAACAAGCCATAGAAAGTTGGTTGCAATTTCAATTTAATCCTCCAGAAACGACAGAACAAATAATGCAACAAATATTGTGGTTAAATTCAAACATACTAATTGACAAAAAACCTTTATTTTTTGACAGAATGTTTTAAAAAAGGTATAATCTTCGTAAATGATATCATCGGTAGGACTGGTGGAGTTATGTCGCACATGCAGCTAACAAAAACATATGGAAATGTCTGCTCTACCCAAAATTACAACCAAATAATTGCAGCCTTACCGCAAAAGTGGAAGAGGAATGTGGGAGGGGGAGAAAGTAAGGAACTTGTCTGTCGGCCTTGCATTAAAAAACATAATTGGTTAAGGAAAACTGTGATAAATAAAAAAGTATATCAGTTTCACTTAAGGTCCAAAGGATTGACAGCCGTCCCATATAGATTGCAAAATAGTTGGGAAGAGATTTTTGACATACCGATCCCATGGCATAGTGTTTATGAACTGACACGCAAAACGACACCGGATTTAAAAATTAGAATCTTTCAATTTAAATTATTATATAAAATTCTTGCTACCAATATAATGTTATTTATATGGGGGATACAATCTTCCCAGCTCTGCAGATTTTGCTGTGAAGAGACATAATCAATAGATCATTTGTTTTGGTTCTGTCCATTTGTAGCTTGTTTTTGGACACAGGTCCAGGAACGGCTAAAGGATTGCAATATTTACCTGGAGCTAACCTTGCAGATAGCATTACTGGGTGATCTGAAAAGTCATAGTCAATCAATCAATAATATAATAATACTTTTAGCAAAAATGTTTATTTTTAATTCACAATCTGTAGAAGCAATGAGAATAGAAAGGTTCAGAACTTTTGTAAAACATCACAGTACGGTTGAAATATATATGGCAAATAGAAATCCTATATGGATGGTGTTAAGAGATAGATGGGAGGTATTGAATAGAGTTGAAGGATGGGACTAATAACAAATAACAACAAATAATAACAAAGATAGCTAATAATGTAAGCATACTGTGTCCATAATAAGTATATAGGTTGTATGTTGGGAGCTTTTGGGAAAGAGCACAGTTAGAAAGATATGGCATATAGAAGCAAACCGGATGGACATCATGAAAATGATCGGAGAGGTTGAGAGTAGAAGTTCAGGAGCAAAAAACAATATATATCTATATACAGTGGGGAAAAAAAGTATTTAGTCAGAAACCAATTGTGCAAGTTCTCCCACTTAAAAAGATGAGAGAGGCCTGTAATTTTCATCATAGGTACACGTCAACTATGACAGACAAATTGAGAAAAAAAAATCCAGAAAATCACATTGTAGGATTTTTAATGAATTTATTTGCAAATTATGGTGGAAAATAAGTATTTGGTCACCTACAAACAAGCAAGATTTCTGGCTCTCACAGACCTGTAACTTCTTCTTTAAGAGGCTCCTCTGTCCTCCACTCGTTACCTGTATTAATGGCACTTGTTTGAACTTGTTATCAGTATAAAAGACACCTGTCCACAACCTCAAACAGTCACACTCCAAACTCCACTATGGCCAAGACCAAAGAGCTGTCAAAGGACACCAGAAACAAAATTGTAGACCTGCACCAGGCTGGGAAGACTGAATCTGCAATAGGTAAGCAGCTTGGTTTGAAGAAATCAACTGTGGGAGCAATTATTAGGAAATGGAAGACATACAAGACCACTGATAATCTCCCTCGATCTGGGGCTCCACGCAAGATCTCACCCCGTGGGGTCAAATTGATCACAAGAACGGTGAGCAAAAATCCCAGAACCACACGGGGGACCTAGTGAATGACCTGCAGAGAGCTGGGACCAAAGTAACAAAGCCTACCATCAGTAACACACTACGCCGCCAGGGACTCAAATCCTGCAGTGCCAGACGTGTCCCCCTGCTTAAGCCAGTACATGTCCAGGCCCGTCTGGAGTTTGCTAGAGTGCATTTGGATGATCCAGAAGAGGATTGGGAGAATGTCATATGGTCAGATGAAACCAAAATATAACTTTTTGGTAAAAACTCAACTCGTCGTGTTTGGAGGACAAAGAATGCTGAGTTGCATCCAAAGAACACCATACCTACTGTGAAGCATGGGGGTGGAAACATCATGCTTTGGGGCTGTTTTTCTGCAAAGGGACCAGGACGACTGATCCGTGTAAAGGAAAGAATGAATGGGGCCATGTATCGTGAGATTTTGAGTGAAAACCTCCTTCCATCAGCAAGGGCATTGAAGATGAAACGTGGCTGGGTCTTTCAGCATGACAATGATCCCAAACACACCGCCCGGGCAACGAAGGAGTGGCTTCGTAAGAAGCATTTCAAGGTCCTGGAGTGGCCTAGCCAGTCTCCAGATCTCAACCCCATAGAAAATCTTTGGAGGGAGTTGAAAGTCCGTGTTGCCCAGCGACAGCCCCAAAACATCACTGCTCTAGAGGAGATCTGCATGGAGGAATGGGCCAAAATACCAGCAACAGTGTGTGAAAACCTTGTGAAGACTTACAGAAAACGTTTGACCTGTGTCATTGCCAACAAAGGGTATATAACAAAGTATTGACAAAACTTTTGTTATTGACCAAATACTTATTTTCCACCATAATTTGCAAATAAATTCATTAAAAATCCTATAATGTGATTTTCTGGATTTTTTTTTCTCATTTTTTCTTTCATAGTTGACGTGTACCTATGATGAAAATTACAGGCCTCTCTCATATTTTTAAGTGGGAGAACTTGCACAATTGGTGGCTGACTAAATACTTTTTTGCCCCACTGTATATATATAATATAATTATTGTAAAATTAACTGTGTCCATAAGGTGTGGATAGTAAGTATAGACCGGAAGTAGAGGCCTGGGCATTGTTGTTCACTAATTTACTCCAAGTAGGGAAAGGATGGCGGGGTTGAAAAGTAATAAAGGGGAGTATATATATAAAAAACATGGGGGATTGGAAGTGATGCAGACAATTACATTGATAGAAGATACAATCTATCTGCAATATTAAGCTGATCCATCCCCCAGAAAAAAAAATAAAAAATAAAAAAATAGAAAAAAGTTTAAAAAGAAAAAGAAAAAGAGCTTACTGCTTTCAGTTTGAGGAACACTGGGATGAAGGGGTCTTGTGCTGTTTGCATCGGGGAGGTTGATAAGGAATCTCTCTGTTTCTGTCCGTATGAGCTCGTGTTTGGAAATCATGCCAGAGGTCCTTTGAGCTTGCTGAGAGAAAGGTTGTTGCAAGGCGACACCTTAAACACAAAAACAAATCTGTTGGAGCATGTTAGCGCTTCTTGATACAGATTGCAATGCGCCTTCACAAACAAAAATGAACGTTTGGTATGATCAAATGGCCTGAAACCGCACTTTCGATGTGGGTGACCCAGTCCTGGTTTTGTTGCCCGTTCTGGGGTCACCGTCGCAATCTCGCTTTTCAGGCCCTTACCCCATAGTGAAAAAAATTGGTAATCTGGATTACATCGTCACACCGGAGCGGAGGAAGAAAAAAACGGCTGTGTTATGTCCTCTGTAGCTCAGCTGGTAGAGTACGGCGCTTGTAACGCCAAGGTAGTGGGTTCGATCCCCGGGACCACCCATACACAAAAATGTATGCACGCACGACTGTAAGTCGCTTTGGATAAAAGCGTCTGCTAAATGGCATATTATTATTATTATTATTATGTCAACATGTTGCAACAATACTTCACTCGGTACGATCGGGCGGAGAATTCGGTGGAAACCGGTAGTGATGTTCTGCATGTAGCCACTGCTGTCACCGTTGACTATAGTCTTCCTCAAGAGCACGAGGAAAGCCCAATACACCCTGTGCCTGTGGGACAGCTGAGTAACTCAGAGATGCTAGAAAACCTTGATGTCTTTTTGGCAGACGTATCCGGAGGAAAAAGGCGACATTGTTGCACTGCTTTTACAGTATCAGGGTTAATTCTCAGATGTGCCAGCTCAGACAAATGTACTAGAGCGTGACATTGATGTTGGGGACTCTGCCCCAATCAAACAACATGCCTATCGAGTAAATCCTGAAAAGAGAGAGAAGCTCCACAGTGACGTGGAGTTCATGCTTGAGCATGGCATTGCACAACATGGCAACAGTTCATGGAGTTCGCCCTGTATATTAGTACCCAAGGTGGATGGGTCTCTGTGGTTTTGTTCAGATTTTCGTAAACTCAATGCCGTTACTAAGTCTGACTCGTACCCTTTGCCCAGGATTGACGATGGTGTGGACCGTGTTGGCACTGTGAAGTATGGGTGCGTCCTCGTATAAAAAACACTACTCGACTATCGAGAAGGAGACGCTCGCTTTGGTACTGACTCTTCAGCACTTTGAGGTTTATGTATTGGTCTCTACCCCTTTGGTGCTCAATGCCGATCATAACCCTCTCGTTTTCCTGCAAAAGACGAGCTCCACGAACCACCGACTCCTTCGTTGGAGTCTCATATTTCAGGAGTTTCCCCTTGAAATCAGACATGTCTGTGGTAAGGACAACTTGGTTGCTGATTGTCTTTCAAGGGTTGGCAGTCAATCAGTTTTGTGTATAGCCAGTGTGTAGTCCTGGCTCACAATTTATTTTAACGCACGTTTTGCCGTTTTGGAGATTTGTTTTGTTTTGGTTGGGCTCGTTCCAAGGGGATGAGAGTTAAAGAAATGTATACAGAAGATAGCCCTATTTGGTAAAAGACCAAGTCAATATTATGGCAAGAACAGCTCAAATAAGCAAAGAGAAACAACAGTCCATCATTACTTTAAGACATGAAGGTCAGTCAACACAGAACTTTTCAAGAACTTTGAAAGTTTCTTCAAGTGCAGTCGCAAAAACCATCAAGCGCTATGATGAAATGTGGCTCTCATGAGGACCGCCACAGGAATGGAAGACCCAGAGTTACCTCTGCTGCAGAGGATAAGTTAAATAGAGTTACCAGCCTCAGAAATTGCAGCCCAAATAAATGCTTCACAGAGTTCAAGTCACAGACACATCTCAACATCAACTGTTCAGAGGGGACTGTGTGAATCAGGCCTTCATGGTCGAATTGCTGCAAATAAACCACTACTGAAGGACACCAGTAAGAAGAAGAAGAGACCTGCTTGGGCCAAGAAACACGAGCAATGGACATTAGACCGGTGGAAATGTGTTCCAACCGCCGTGTCTTTGTGAGACGCGATGTGGGTGAACGGATGATCTCTGCATGTGTAGTTCCCACCGTAAAGCATGGAGGAGGAGGTATGGTGTGGGGGTGCTTTGCTGGTGACACTCTCTGTGATTTATTTAGAATTCAAGGCACACTTAACCAGCATGGCTACCACAGCATTCTGCAGCTATACGGCATCCCATCTGGTTTGGGCTTAGTGGGACTATCATTTGTTTTTTCAGCAGGACAGTGACCCAACACACCTCCAGGCTGTGTAAGGGCTATTTTACCAAGAAGGAGAGTGATGGAGTGCTGCATCAGATGACCTGGCCTCCACAATCCCCTGACCTCAACCAAATTGAGATGGTTTGGGATGAGTCGGACCACAGAGTGAAGGAAAAGCAGCCAACAAGTGCTCAGCATATGTGGGAACTCCTTCAAGACAGTTGGAAAAGCATTCCAGATTAAGCTGGTTGAGAGAAGGCCAATAGTGTGCAAAGCTGTCAACAAGGCATAGGTTGGCTACTTTGAAGAATCTCAAATATTAAATACATTTTGATTTGTTTAACACTTTTTGGTTACTATATGATTCCATATGTGTTATTTCATAGTTTTGATGTCTTCACTATTATTCTACAATGTAGAAAATAATAAAAATAAAGAAAAACCCTTGAATGGGTAGGTGTGTCCAAACTTTTGACTGGTACTGTATATACAGTATTTATGTATATAATATACATATGTATGTATGTATGTATGTATGTATGTATGTATGTATGTATGTATGTATGTATGTATGTATGTATGTATATATATATATATATATATATATATATATATATATATATATATATATATACAAATGTGGCTGTTTTGTCTGGTATTTAAGTGATGACAGCCAGTAGACACCATGTTTATACTGGAAAAGGCGATGCATTTAAATTGATAATGTTGTGAAATGGAAGTTGTTTTCTGTTGGTTGTGAGCAAACTTGTCCAACAAAAATATAGGATATATACACATATATATAAGGGGGAAGGTGTTACTGGATTTTGTTTTTTTCATGTATATTTTGAGGTTGTACATTAGCACGTGGGGCGCACCGATTGGTGTCACCTCGTTAGTCAGTATGTGTTACACCTGTACTGGCTTGTCATCTCGTTACTTGGAATGTGTTTCACCTTTAGTTGCCTCTCCCTATTTGATTTCTAGACAAACAATCCTTTATCTATTTTCGTTTTGTTCCACTTTTTGGTTTACTTCCTCTTTTTGGTTTACTTCCGGTTTTTAATTTTGTTTGCCTGATCTTGGGCAAATTTAGTGGGGGCTCATGGTGGGTGTCTTTTAAGCCCCAGTTGTTGTTGCTAGTCAACTTTTAGTGGACACCCTTTTCAGAACCCCTCCTAAAACCCCACCTGTTTCCTTTTGGTTGTGGTCAGTGATTATGGACACAGCATGCTTACATTATTAGTTTTGGTTGTCGTTAATGACACTTTGTTTGTCCCCGCTTCTGTTCCAGTGAAACTATTTGGTTTTCTTGCTGGGGAACGTAACATTAGTCTAAAGTTATTATCAGGTTAGTCTAAAGGTAGTCTCAGGTTAGTCTAACGTTAGTCAAAAGTTAGTCTGAAATTAGTCTCAGGTTAGTCTAAAGTTAGTGTAAGGTTAGTATAAAGTCATTATCAGGTCAGTTTCAGATTAATCTAAAGTTATTATCAGGTTAGTCTCAGGTTAGTCTAAAGTTAGCCTCAGATTAGTCTCAGGTTAGTCTAAAGTTAGTATCAGGTTAGTCTCATGTTAGTCTAAAGTTGTTATCAGGTTAATCTCAGATTAGTCTAAAGTTAAGGATGTAATAGAATGAGATATGGGAGTGATATCTCACAGTGAGAAGAAGTTGGGGAGGATCAATCTGTGAGAAGTAGCACATAACCTTTTGTCTCGCAAGCCGCCTGATCTCGCAAGCTTACATGAATGTTCACGTATGTATCGCTGGAATCAGTCGGGTAATTATGAGGCTACGTCACCTTAGGCAACATAGTGAGATGTAGCTGGGTGGCTAGTTTCTTAGAACTCTGTTAAATTGTGTGCAATGGTGCTGCCCCCTAGTGGTATAAACAGTCACATACCGTTAATCGTTATAGTAGGGGAATTTTTCATAAAATATTGGCATAAATTAAAGTTATTGGTCTGTGGTTTGTCGTCAATCATCCTTACTCTTTTTATATCTAATCTCGCTTGTGCATTCTTACTTTTTATGATTCGTTTTTGTGGTTATGAAGGGGTATGTGCCATCTTCCAGAATTGCAAAATAGTTTAGCAGGTGAAGTAACTTGACTGTTTATGCAATGTCTAGGTTCTTGTTTTTCAACAAATGAGGGCAAATTCCTGATAGTAAAAATAAAAGGTTTTGCTTCTCCAAAATGGTATATATACATAAGCATATTTTGGGTAGGTATGCATGGAAAACATATCCTTTACCATGAGTGGCTATGGGGTCAATGAAATGTATAGTAGCCTACCTGATAGCAGAACTTTGCATTGAATATATGAAACTACAATAACTACCTCTACAACTATTATGACCTGGTATCAGGAATTCATAGAAGGTAGGAAATTAATTTGAGCTTATTGCTCTTTGAAAAGCTTTTTTATATGATTGCATACTTACAGTATATTTCCATTTATTTTTTATGTTCTTACACTCAAGGCAAGACAAAATACAGTAATCGTTTTGTTACATGGTTACAAGCACTCAATAAAAACTTTAAAGATCAAAATATGTTGCTACAACTCATAATAATATACGTACGTTTCTCATCCCCATGGAACGAGCCCACCAAAACAAAACTCATCTCCAAAACGACAAAACGTCCGTTCAAAATAAATTGTGAGCCAGGGCTACACACTGGCTAAACACAAAACACAAAACTTATTGACTGCCTACCATAATATAAAAAACTTTCTGCAATAACTATGTATTGTGTTACTTAGGCATGCTGAAACGTTGATCTCAGTTCACTAGAATTGGTGTTGAGAACTTTGTGAGTATTGGAAACACATATCAAACTGCATATGTAACTGGGTCCATTCTCCAATCATTTTTAAAGGCTCACTAAGCAGTATTCATGGCAGGCTTCCCCAAAAAATGTACCAAGAAAAAAACATAAAATAATAACTCTCTGTGTTTCATAATTTCCCTTCAATTCGCAAGAGGCTGAATGTGTCACACCACAGAAAGCATCCAAGCGAGAGAAACAACTTGAATTGTTGAATCACATTGTGTCATTGTCCTCCGGTGGCTAGCTAGCTTAATTACTTAATTTTCCATACTGGCCAATGATTATAACGGCGATTGTGATCCAACCATAAATTCATACATTGTGCCCCTGGCCTGAGAGGATGGAAGTTCAAAATGTAGCTAGATGTAGTATGCTAATGTTATCTAGCTGGCTCATCGTTGCCCATGAAAGGAAGTTAGGCTAGTGAGCAAGCATTTTAGCCAGGTAACCTAGGACAACAAAAACTTAAAGTGTGTACTTTATGACAGAGTGATAGACCGTTTCCTCAACATGAAAGAGAGGAGGATGGCCTTGGTGTTTCTCTACAAGTAGGGGTGAGTCAACATATTTTTTTCTACTTGCACAAACAGAGGACAGAGGTTGCTCTCTGGTCTTGTGATGAAACAAAGGTGTGGTTGAATTTATTCTGCCACTGTGTCTTCTATATATCACGGTGGCAAGGCATATGAACTAACAGGTTATAGAGCAAACAATGCAATTATCACAACACATACGTTGTGTAATTTGTAAGTCGCTCTGGATAAGAGCGTCTGCTAAATGTAAATGTTGTAATATGGCTTTTTCTTCCTGACTTGGCTTCCCTAGGGATTTTACCCATGCACCACTTCTGGCATTAAGTTGTCACAGTCCGATCAGAGTTAGCCTAGAGATCAAGATACTTTACAATGTAAATATAAAAGTTACATGGGGTAGAATAATGTCATTCTGGGCTTATGGCCATTTTCTGTACATAAAATGTTCAAGGCATTCACGCTTAGTTCCTGTTAAAACTGTTGTTGCTTACTAGAACTTGACTTTGTACTTCGTAAAAAGCTACTGTATGACACTAAAACCATGTTCTATACAATGAGAGTCAAGACATTTGGATCACCTGGTGTGTCTAGTCCATCCATCACTTGCCTATGACCGACAGAAAGTCATCTATTAACGTATAGTAATTGAGGATGGCCTGATGTGCTCTCAGCAGAACTGGTAGTTGTTATTCTTCATCACCAGGGGCTGCTCCTCTTCTTCCTGGTTCAGTGTCTGATCACAATCCTCACTAATCTTAGCTTGATCATACTGCTCTCCCGCCTCCTGCTGTGGCGTCTCATCCTGCACATTCATGTAGGTCTGGCAGAAGAAAGGATACTTAGTGTCACATTAAAAGTGTTGATGTCCCCAAACCATTTTACCCCACCAAATTATATTATTCTTACTGTAAATACATTTTTTAGGAGTGCAGAAAATCTAGCTTTAGGAAATAATTAGAAGTTAGCGGAATGCTAAGAGAGAGACTGTAAATGTAAAAAGACTCTACAGTGGATTACTGAAGTCCATCTGACCTGGTCTGGCAGGTCAGGCAGTAGCCTCTGGATAAGCTGGCCAATGGTACTGAAGTTTGGACGCGCTGTTGGTTCCATGTTCCAGCACATCTTCATGATGGTGTATCTGAGGAGAACACTCAGTTTCAGATGCTGCAGCAGGTTGTCAGGTTACTTCATCGCTCTTCGCTGATATGTCCATCCTGAAGTATAATACTCACATCTCTGGAGGGGCAAAGTCCGGCTGTGACATGTGGCATCCATCTTTGATCATCTTGTAAAACCGGGTGTCCACCACAACATTAGGGTATGGGCTCTTACCTAGAAATAACAACAAAACATTTATTTAAAAAAAAAATATATATATTTTCTCACATACTTTGATTCAACATAAGACATAATTTGTGTCATCACATGCCAGTGTGACCCACCCAGAGAGAAGACCTCCCACAGCAGTATCCCATAGGACCAGATGTCACTCTGCACCGTGTACACACAGTCAAATATGCTCTCAGGGGCCATCCACTTCACTGGCAGACGGGCCTGGGAAGGAACATAGTTCACAATCATTGGAGAATCTGAGCTTCCTAAACTAAAGTGATTTCTTTATACAAATTGCATTAACTCACATTTCCTTTCACCACATAGTTGGAGTCATTCTCGATGTCTCGAGCGAGCCCAAAGTCGCAGATCTTAGCCACGCAGCCATCGGTCAATAGGACGTTCCTAGCGGCCACGTCCCTGTGAATGCACTGCAAAGACAACATGGGTTTCACTCATATAAATGACTAAAATGTAAATGTAAAATATAGTCATGTGTCAATCTGCATGTTACACTACATGAGTTGACTTAAATTACAATTGCATTTTTCTATTACGTTTTTGGATGCAAGGAAGTCCATTCCCTGAGCCACCTGATAGGAGAACCTTAACAAGTCTTCTATGTCCAGCGACCAGGTGCCTGTCTCTGGATCCTCACATAAAGAACCTATCAGGGAGAGAGAGAGGAAGAGAGAGACTATATGAGACTTAACAGTGTATATTACCACCCTTCCACTCCACAACCTAGCAGAGAGAAAGATGGAGGAAGAGTGTATAACAACCCGCTCTGTGTTACTGTGGTGTGTAGATGGATGTTGATTACCAAGAGGGCAGTGTTTGGGCCTCTGCGCTGGACGCATGTCCTGGTAGTTGTCTGAGCTGGAGCAGGAGATCCCACTGTCACTGCAGACACATAGAGGACTTAGAGGTTACACTACGGTCTACACTGTACAGGTACACTGAGTGGACAAAACATTAAGAACTCTTTCCATGACATAGACTGACCAGGTGAATCCAGGTGAAAACTATGATCCCTTATTGATGTCACTTGTTAAATATACTTAAATCAGTGTAGATGAAGGGGAGGAGACAGGTTAAGGAAGGATATTTAAGCCTTGAGACAACTGAATATTAGGAAGGTGTTCCTAATGTTTTGTACACTCAGTGTATTCTGTGTAGGAATTAAAATGTATGGTCAGTGATAACGTAGAGACCATGACGTGCGTCACGAGGCGTTAATGCCTTGTTAGTATAGAATGTGGATTGTGATACGGCACCACAGAGAGCAATGCATAGAATGAGGGCAGCGGGAGGAGGTTACTGGCTAGTAGAATACACAGCTTTGTCACCTGGTTGACAGTACATAAAACATGTGTGGAGACTGAAACTTTGTCTCACATCTATTTTCTCATTTCTCGTTTTGGTGCACTTTCACTAACCCAGAAACCATGTCTCTGCTGGGAGACTGGAGAAAGGAGAGTGAGTTGAGAGTAGAGAGGCATGCTAGTGATCAGTTCAGCCCACCTCCTGACACGAGACTCCTGGGTACATGTGTTCTTGTACTGATAACTATCCCCTGGAACCTCTGGAACCCCTTGTACGCTCAGGATGGAGTCCAGGAACAGCTTGGCCTTGCCACGCAGGAAGTTCAGCAGGTCGCCATGGCTACAGTACTCTGTGATCATCAGCATTGGGCCTGTGGTCGAACACAACAATGAGATGACCGATTTGGTTAACCAATGATACTCACCAACAAGTCATGTTTACCTTCTTCTATGGAAATGCAAGTACAGAAAATAGTTTGTCACACCTCCTTGAGTACATGCCCCCAACAGGTTAACAATGTTGTCATGACATCCCAGGTGACTGAGGATCTTCAGTTCTGACATCAGAGCCTCTCTCTCCTCTGAGTGGGCGCTTGCTGAGGAGAAGTAACTCTTTCATTATTGCATGTACTGAGATACTGCTTCTTCTATGATGGGAACTACTTGCCAGCATGTATCCAATACCAGTTATGTATTTTACAATCATTTTGACTTCCTTCTGTAAATTAAAAGCAATGCTGCAGGGTTAAAGATTTTACAAACAGTATGAGGAGGCTAACTCACGCTTGAGCATCTTTACTGCCACACGGGTGGTCATGTTGTCATCGGTCCCCAGACCATAGGCAGTGGCCTCCACCACTTTCCCAAAAGCCCCTGCTCCCAGAATCTGGCCTGGAACCCAGAGTATTCAGTCAGTCATTACTGTTTCGTGTACTGGTCTCTATTTTAACCCCCAAAACTGCAATAAAACATACCAAGCCTCAGCTTATCACGAGGGAACTCCCACTTCTTGTTATAGGGAAGTTGAGTAGGATCAATAAAGGTGTAGTTATTCCCATCATTGTCCTCAATGATCTTCCACCGGACTTCATATTTGGGTTTCTATGAGAGAAAACATGTGTTGTGTAATGGTTCAAACTGCAAACGTATTTGGGCAGTGACAGCCAATGAACGAGCCAGTAAATGCAGCTCACCTGCTTGTATTTGTACAGAACGATGACAAGCAGAAGGAACAGAAAAGCTGCTGTGCTGGTGGCTCCAATGAGAGTGAGGGTGAACAGCTCGGATATTACAGGTGGGATTGAAGCAGGAACATCTAAAACATAGCAACACATGTGATGCCCTTGAAGTCAGCTCATGACATTATTCAGTACTGCACAGGGACATGAGAAATAACCTGCGGCTGTTTCAGTACTAGTCATAATAAGACACGACCGGCGCCATGTGAGAATCACGCCAAACTTTTGTTTGTGTAGTGTACTGTATATCTGTAATCGTCGTCTTACGCGATACGAAGACGTCCCGCTCTTCACCAACCAAGTTAAAGGTCACACACTCCACTGTGACGTCCTCAGTTGAGAGACTGAGGTTCAGTTCACTCTGCACCTCCATGGTGCTGGTGAAGAGACGCTGCACCTCCACGGTGTCATTGTCCCCATCACACCTGACAACAGAGAAACATCAGGAAGAGCACAGACAGTAGGCCTGTTTCATTTAAGAGTGAAACGGCTCTCTCTGCATCTTGTGCTGTGGAAAGCTCTTGTCTTATTGTTATCCAGTTAGAGAACCTACAATCAATCAAATTGAGTTTATAAAGCCCTTTTTACTTCAGCAGTTTTTACACTTACGTGTTTTGTATTCCTGGGCACTGGTACCAGAGGATTGTGGGAGCTGGGTATCCAGAGGAGGTGCAGATCAGGGTGGTGGAATTCTTCAGTCTGAGCATGGCACTGGGTTTCTCTACTCAGTCAGAGAGGACAGACAGCATCACACTGTGTAAGTCATCATCATGTCACTCTCAGGACACGGCACAGTTTTGCTCCATATTTTCTTGCTAGTTTGAATGTTGGTGTGACCGCACAAGCATTTCGCTACACCTGCAACAACATCTGATTTGATTTGATTTGACTTACGGTAGACTTGGATATTGAAGGTGATGGAGCTGTCGAGGCGTGTGCTCCTGGTGTGGAGGGTGTACTGGCCTCTCTCCTCAGACCTCACTCTCTGTAGCAGCAGGCTGCTTTCGTACCTACAGGGTGACAGGACAGGATCAAATAACAGCACAGGCTTCTGTATTTATTCAGCATCTTTTATAAATGATGTGAAACACACATTCAGAAGCAGACAAATCATGTAGAGTAATTATTGGGAAAATAATTACCTGTTATTGCCTCGGACGGCCCATGTGACATCATGAGTGGAGATGTTGTGACTGTGAGACATGGGCACGTCCCACCACTGCTTCTTGATTTGGGGATAGGCCTCGATCAGAATGCTTATCTCAAGGTTCTCCCCTTCTTTCACTTCAACTAAGGAGCCATTTTGGTAGAGATTTGGTGACAGGCGGGGTATGAGCCTAATGTAAGGCTCATCTGATGAGGGAGAAGGACAAACGGAGAGATAACATTAGAGATAACATTAGAGAACATTATTTTGATCACGAACTTCAACAAAACGTAACATTTTAAAGTTTCACACCACAATTTCCTTTGAGGATGCTGAGCTGAGTTTCACTTTTAAAACAGGTTTCCGTGTTTGGTGTTTGTGAAGATCAACACTAGCCTCGTACTACCATCCTGATCTCGCGGGCTTACATGTTCCCATGTAGCGAAACATATTAGATGTTAACGAAATATGTTAGATGTTAGCTGAACATATTAGATGTTAACGAAACATATTAGATGTTAGCAAAACATATTAGATGTTAGCGAAACATGTTAGATGTTAGCGAAACATGTTAGATGTTAGCTGAACATATTAGATGTTAACTAAACATATTAGATGTTTGCAAAACATATTAGATGTTATCGAAACATATTAGATGTTAGCGAAACATATTAGATGTTAGCGAAACATATTAGATGCTAGATCAACACTCCCTTTCCCTAATGCATACCTACGACCTGCAGGTAGGTGGTGGAGCTGTTGGCCCCAGCCTCATTTATGGCTGTACAGGTGAAGTTTCCTGTGTCAGACATGGTCACAGCCGGGATAGTCACTGTACTGGTGATGTGGACCTGCTTGTCCTGGTCCACATCTTGTGAGACTTTCAATGCCTGTATAAAAAAAAATCATAAAAAAGATCTTCAGACATATACTGTATCATACAAGCTAACAGAGGAGACATCTATGATTTAACGACAGAAATTGAGGACAGGTTACTGTGTAACATACTTTGAGAGAGGAATGTTTCCAGGTGACGTTGAAGAAGTGGTTAGGGTTACTGGTGATGCAGGGTATGAGGAGCTGCTCTCCAACAATACTAACATACCCATCTACCTCAATGAACACAGACGGTGGCCAACTCAAACCTGGAACAGACACAGAGAAGTAGATGTGTTTAGATGCTTTACATTTACATTGTAGTCGTTTAGCAGACGCTCTTATCCAGAGCGACTTACAGTTAGTGAGTGCATACATTTCTCATACTACCTTTGTCATTTAGGTCAGACAAGATGTAGTGGTAAAACATGTGGGTACCCTAATGCAAAAAAACACTTATTCACAAAATAAACCCTATTCACAAAAATAAAAAGGTGGGTAAACTGATACATGTATACTACATTAACCCTTATAAAACGGTAAAAAAAACAAAAACAAAAAACAATAGTAATGCAATGGTCAGCGACCCTAGTGATTGTTGGAGAGCTACTGGACGTGGATGGTTTAGCTCCAGCCCAACACAAAACTACTTCATTCAGTTTATCGAGACCTTGAGTTGATTAGCTCTCTCAGGTATTTTGGTGCTGTGTTGGCTGGAGCAAACCCCTGCATACCACTGTAACTCTGCAGGGCCAGGGTGATATTCATTAGTATCAAAGTATCAAAAGGTTTTGCAACGGAAAATGAAGCCCTAGTGAATACAACCCAAGTGGCAATGCCAACTTTAGTATAGGCCTACAGTTGCTATACTTTGGTGTAGTCAGTGCTGCATCTATACATTACCATATGAGTTTCCATTTTATAAAACGTTTTAAAACCATGTCTATCTTTATTTCCCAAACACAATTCATTACAATCACAATCATTTTAAGCATCTTTTGACACAGGCTTAACACCTATCATACACTTAGTACTTAAAAAAACAACCCTTTTAATCCTTTTAACATAAGCCTTATATCCCAGCGATAATGCCTTGCATTACGCCTGGAGGGAAAAACACTTATTTTTGCTCAAACTGCCATTAGCTCAACCATTGGCTCAACATACCCCATGGCCATTGGCTCAACATACCCCATTGGCTCAACTTACCCCAAGGCAAACATTTTGACTATATTAGCCCACACCGCTACAACTGTGCTGAATCTACTGCTGTTCAACTTCTCCCCCCTCTGGTCAGGCATTGTAAAAGGAACTAGGAAAGAAAACAGGCCTGTCTACCTATGCACACAGACATTTCAGTCATTTAGCAGACGCTCTTATCCAGAGCGACTAACAAATTATGTCTGATGATGTTACAAAAATGAAATACAGTGCCTTCAGAAGTATTCACACCCCTTGACTTTTTCCAAATGTTGCCGTGCCTTTGGGACTAATAACCTCAATGTCCAACAAATACAAAATGCACAGACATCTACTTCATCTTACTTTTAATGACAATGATGGGGATATCTTTGGAGGATCTTGTGACCCCATTGATCTTTGCGCTGCAGACGTAGTTTGCACTGTGGCTGGTCAGAAGGTGTCTTATCAGGATACCTCTCCTGGGATTGACAGTGTAGTTGATGTCGGGGGGTGTTGGGTCTCCGTTAGCCATACGGAGGGACAGGTCTGTGGCACTGGGGTCTGTCAGCTGACAGAGGAGAAGGTCCCTGCCTTCCTTCACATCTCTCAGGACGCGGGGGGTTACCAGGACGTTATTTGGATCTATAAGGAACATAACAGGTTGAGCAATAAATATGACATTATGTGGTGAGGAAATGTTGACTTAACTTGTGACATATTTGCTGATAAACGTAAAATATTGTGTGTGGCTGTGGCAGCTGGACAGATTATAATAACAATGATCATCTAAAATGTTTAGAGCACATTTCCCACGCTCAACATCCATAAAAGATACCGACCCATTTTATGAAAACACTTACCTTTCACATAGATGTGGACCTCTGAGAACAGGTCTGGTTGGTTGTCAAACGCACACTTGTATGTGCCAGTGTAGTCCGCTGTAAGGGGTATGGTGCCGGTGGTAATCACACTCCCCAGTCTAGTGTTCCTCCTTTTGAACGCTGTGGTAGACCAGGTGACTGTGCTGTCCCCCTCACAGGTCAAGGTGAACGACGTTCCAACAGGCAAAATCCTCTCAGCCTCCCTCAGCACCACAGAGTTCAGCTTGATCACTGGAGGACTTCGCTCTGTCAACAAACCAAAGACAGAACCAGGAATAATCAATCAAGATTAACAGTCCCTCACATGTCCCTCACATGTCCATCACATGTCCCTCACTTACCCTCACATGGCCACTCACATGTCCCCTCACATGTCCCTCACATGTCCCTCACATTTCATGGAATATAGACATAGATTATGGTAATAATATATTTCAATGAATTATCACATTTGTAACTCTAAAACCTATCTTCTCAGGGATGAACATGTTCAAGTGGATGCCCCACTGATTTGTATTTATTCAGTTTATACATTTGATCTTCAACTTCAATCAATAAAAAAAATTAATATGTGAACATTTGTTCAGAGATCTCTCACTTTGACACGTTTGTAGGGTGATTGAATGCGTTACGGACAGTTTGTTGTACAAATTGTTGTTTTTCAGGGTGGTGGTCAAAAATGTTTTGAACATTTTAAAGACCTCAACTGAAAACATATATCACTGATTCATCCTTGCATAAGGAGGGTGGAGTAATAGTCAGACAGAATTGAGTCATCAGTAGTAAATGTAGAGCTGGACATATAGATAGAACATGATCTACCTTGGATGGAAGAGGAAGAACAATTTAAAGCTGCAATATGTAACGTTTTGGGCGACCCGACCAAATTCACATAGAAATGTGAGGTATAGATCTGTCATTCTCTTTGAAAGCAAGTCTAAGAAGCGGTAGATCTGTTCTATGTGCACTATTTCTATGCTTCCTGTTCTTAAGTTTAGTTTTTGCGTCTTTTACTTTCTCGTTTGTACACCAGCTTCAAACAGCTGAAATTACAATATTTTGGGTTATTGAAATGATATTTCACAGCGGTTTGGATTCTGCCATGATTCTCTACATTGCTTGTTTCATCACATTAACTGAAATTAGGCTAACTATTAGAATTTTAGCAACCAGGAAATTGTGGAGCTCCACAAAGAAGACTTGTAAAATAAATGTTATTTTGAATCTGTTTATTTGGTTTTTAGGCGATTCAGACAGTGATGCTATACATTGGTAATCAATCATGGATGTTCTAATCTAAAACAGTCAAAAATAAACAAATCAGATCATGTGATTTAGTATTGGGATATCAGACTGTGATTGGTTCATCAGTTCATTGTTAAATCCATACAAGCAAATTGACTTTATCAGTGCATTCTCTATTGTATGCCTTATTGACCAAGCTTGGTTTAGTAGCAGGTTATTGCCCACAATCTGAAACTGGATTGAACTGCTGCTTAGTTTGTTATGAAGATTATTCATCCTGATTGGACAGCCTGTCTCATGCAGGTTAAGATCTGAGCGTCTCATTGGCTGTCAGCGTTGGGTTTCTTGGCCAGGTCCTGGAGGTGGGTGGAGATGCGAGACACCTGTAGCAGCAGGGCCTGGTGGTTCTCCACCAGGAGACTCTGGTGTCTGCCCAGGTTCTGCAGGTCATTCAGGTGCTGAGCTCCCTGGTCCTTCATGGCCTTCAGCAGCTTGACGACCTCCCTCTGGCCGCTGGACACCTCTCGGTGCTCCTGGACCAGCTGAGACAGCACCTTGACCACCTCTACTCTCCAGCTAGCAGCTTCTCGCTGGTCCTGGGTCAGTTGGGAGAGTAACTGTTTCAGCTCGTCCACTCCACAGCAGAGAGACGTAGGGGCTACCACCGGGTCTGGGGGAGCCTGACTGGACTCTGGGTTGGCTGGGAGGAAGACTGGTTTAAGGGCCCCCATGGTCATGCCAACTGGTTCACTGGCAGGGGGTTCTTTGTCACCTGAAAGAGGGTGAAAACACATTGTCTCATTGTTGAATGTTGAGTGAAGACTTCCCATTTTAACACGCCAACAAACCTGCAAGAAAAATACATTTTATTTGACTGTACAACACAGTATTTCACTTGTATTGTATAAAATAAAATAAATGGACATCAAACAATCCACTTACTTTGAATCAGTGAAGCGCATCATCTTGAATTTCTCCTTTGTCAGGCATGATACCAACACTTCAGTACCAAAGTTATGTCATTTGCTGTTACTGACCTGACAGAATTTTATCATATGGTGAATTATGAGTTATTTCAATGGTAATGCCTTAGAGATCATCCAAAGAAAAGGGGTAAGATTCAAGGAAAATGTAATTTCTTGGTATACATCAACGTCACCAGCGAGAATTATTTTGCAATAAACGCATTTCTGACTATTTCATATTTGAGTGGTTTTTTTCAGGGAGAAAGGGGAAATGAGAGTGTTCCTGAGCTGGTTTAAGTGTATTTTTGTGTGTGGAAATGTTTTAAACGAAACCCCCGATAGCGTCTAGCTCCAGGAAACACATTGTGCTGGGGACTTGCTGGACGGATCCAGGTCTCGGGGGGCCTGTTTCCCATTCCCACTCTCACTTCTGCTTTTTCTGGGGAGGCGGCGGAGTGGGGGGACCCACCAGGAGCTGGACAGGTTCTGTTAGCTCTGTGTGTCCCCCACCGTGATCCCCCTGTCCCCCCTGCTCTCAGATGTCAGAACCCACAAAGCTAAACACCTGCTCTCACTGTAACAGTCTTGGCTAAAGGAGAATACCTCAAAGTCACTGACATTTTATCCATTTGAGTCCAAATTCTGTTACATCCATGGTTACATTTTTATGTTTAAAATGTAATTAAGATTAAATTGCATGTATCTATAGTGTTAAATATTTAAAACAAACATATTTGACTGTTATAATGCCCATTTTATCTATGCAAAATACAATAAAACTATGGTAATTTTTTATCAAAACAACACATGAACATATGATACATTTTAGTGAATATTGACAGCACCATGAGATTTAAATGTCTCGGTTAAAAAATCACAACATATCCTCTGAACAATATTCAGAGAACAAAGGAGCTGATTTTAAACTACTTCCTACAATATCACTAGGGTAGCATTGATTAATGTGCTTACCTTGGGCTGTGCAGAGCATAATGCCCAGGAAAAGGGCCAGGAAGAGCATATTCTGTCCCTCTCACTGTCTCTGTTGGTCTCTGTCTGTCTATCTGTCTGTCTCTGTGTAGTCTGTCCACTCTACTCAAGGGTTGTTAAGGAACTAGTTGACTGGGGTGGCTTGTAAGTCCTGATATCCTCATGCCGTCACAACTTCCCCAAACTCACCTCCCACAGTGCTTACAGCCAGTACATGTTAAAGTAGTTTGGGTGTTCTGAATTATTTTGATGGATGAATCATTGTCTTTTAGTAGTATAACAACGTTTAGACAATGTTTTAACACATGGTCAGTTAAATTAGACATGAGTGGAAACAAGAGTAAACATCTTTATTACATATATTTTAAATATAAATAAGCAAATGCCGCTAATTAAAAGACATGAAAAACCATTAAAACATAATGAAAACTATGTAATTTAGTACATCTCAAGAAATTGCATGTGAAGTATCAAATGCCCTTTCAATGTGTCTGAGCTGACACACTCAAGGACACTTGCCATAGGCCTTTCAGTATAGAGCTGGAAGTTCAACAGCTTTCTGTACAAGACAATGCTCTAGCCAGGCAAAAAGATTAGGCACAACAAAGATATACTGTACTATTTATGAAACATGTAACATCACAAATGAATTCTGACATTTACAATCAGTGCCTTTAATATGCTACTGAAACCTGATGGAACAACCCTGACCAACAAATAGCATGAGTACCCTTAGATAGGGTAGACCTGCCTTTAGTTTGGTTACACCTTACGTGTGGATTGATCTACAATACACTTTAACATTTGAAGAATTGGTGCCTCTAGGGCCTTTCAAGAATGTGTCTGTTTATGATTGTGTTTGCTTAACGTGTGTTGTGTATAATAACGTCTATTTAAATGTGTATATGAATGTGCATTTTGTATTTTAATGTGTATTGTTGTGCTAAACAGGGCTCATCTGGAAAATAGACCTTGGTCTCAGCATCGACTCCCTGTCAACATAAAGGTTAAATAAAAATGTAGTGCTTAATGTTTTTCATCAATTATACAAAACATAATTTAGTCTTAAATTGATAAGGCATTTGATAAGAATGAGAAATGCAAATATAAGAGGCGCATTACTGCAAACTTACAGACGTAGGATCTTAATTTGAGCCTGTTTGCTACAGCAGGAAAATAATCCTGCAGCAACAGGAAATGTGAATTATTATGTGGATTATAATTAATGGACATTTTTGTAAGGGTTGATAAATTTTTTGTATGGGAAAATCAAGTCTGAAATTTCGAAGTGGAAATAAAAAATGTCAGAAGCCCTTTTAAACCTCAAATACACTACAAGTTATCCTGCAACAGGGTGATCAAATTAAGATCCTACATCTGTACATTCTAAATAAATTATGTATTCTCTCTTCAAATATACTTATCTTTACAGTTTGGCAACTTCAATTAGATACAAATTGTATATAATATGACCATATCCATTGGCATTCGTCAAACTGCTGACGCTGTTTTTTGTAAATCATAAAATTAAAAGGGAAAGAGTACCTCAAAGATATATATCACCAATATACACAAATAATAATGAGAAAAATAGTAAGATAATGTGTTTAGAGTGTTTAACTAATATACATTGTCCTGTACAGTAGACACCTTTAACATCAGCTCCCTAATGAGGCTACAGGAAACTCTCCTCCACTTCAGGGGTGCATGGAGACTGGGGGAGCTCGTCTTCTTGTGTTGGGGCAGATACCTCTTCCTCTGTGCTGGCTACTGGCTCTTCTAGGGAGGTTTCTGGCTCTAGGGAGGCTGTATCAGTATCATTCTGGTCAGTCGTGGTAGGAGGGCTAACAATGGAAGGTAGCAGAAAAAAAACAGTGGTTTTACTTTATTACGGCTTTATTACTGTCAGATGAAAATCAATAGAACGGTGTTATCATAAGCCTGAGTGTGGCTGGCCAATTATTGATAACAATAAGCAAGAAAAACAAAAACCCAACATCCAAAAAGCTTTGAAGGAAAGCTGACATGACATGAGGCAGTGCAGAATTGGGCAATCCTCAAATGCTGCCCCTGACTCATGCAGTCACACTTCCTGTGGCAAACTGGCAGCCACCGGGTTCACAGATTAGACACACACTCTGTGGAGAGAATGTCCTGTGATACCTTGATGTACTCTGTGTGGCGGTGTCCAGCACCTCACCACCTCCTGCTTCTGCCTCTATGGCTACATGGATATCTGGGACGTCGATGATGTATTCAGTCTGGGAGGGGCCAGCCTCCTCCCAGGTCTCCCCTGTCTCCTGCCCTGCTAGATCCCCCGGGGAGACCAAGGAGACGTCCTCTGGAGACACAGCCATGTTCCCTGCTGGTCTAGGTTTGGTCTTGACTATAGCTGGGTGGTCGCTCTTCAGAAAGCTCTCATTCACCTGGGTGTATTTCTGGGACGGTTTGGAAATGATATGTATCTATTAATTGTAGATATACATGAGAAATCAACATATTAAATCGCCGTAGTGTTGAGGATTATCTATCACGGATGTCGGTACCTTTCTATAAGCCTTAGACAGCAGGTTTCCCATCGAATGAACCAGAGAGGAGAACTGTGGCCTCTTCTCCAATTTCTCATCCCAACACTTGCACATGACATCATAGCTGAAAGAAACAAAATCAAACTCAGAGTTAATGTCACCTCGTCCTATGTTTTACTTACAACCACAATCATTCCTACAGACAAAGAGAGACGGACGAGGCCTCACATCTCGTCTGTAGCATGAGCGGGTTTGGCCATCCTATAGCCTGTCTTCAATGCAGTGTAAAACTGTTGATTCATGGGAATATCAGGATAGGGTGTTCCTCCTGAAGTTAGGCAAAAACAGAGCACATACCTAATATCAAGGCAAAAACAGAGCACATACCTAATATCAAGGCAAAAACAGAGCACATACCTAATATCAAGGCAAAAACAGAGCACATACCTAATATCAAGACATGCATTCATAAATGACCTCTAGTTGCAATAAAGAAACAATCAAAATACGTCCGTAATATGCAGAGAATATTATATTTACCCAGAGTAAAGATCTCCCAAAGCAGAATGCCAAAAGACCAAACATCGCTCAAGGTTGTGTAGATGTTCTGGAAGATACTCTCTGGAGCCATCCACTTCAGTGGCAGGAATGTCTACAATATCAGAGACAAACATGAATATCTGCCATTTAGCAGACGCTTTTATCCAAAGCGACGCTTTTATCCAAAGCGACATTCAGTCATGCGTACTGTTAGGTAACCATTGAGCTACAGAGGACATTAGGTAACCCATTTTAGGTTAAGACAGGTGCAATATAGAATTACAGGTGTACTTGTGGCAAATGGCATTCTGTTTGTGGTACAGCGACAATACTTGACATTGTTTTGGTAGTCTGATTAAAGTCCTGTACCGTCTATACCATAATGACTCTGGGAAAGCTGTTTCACATCCTCTCCTGATCTACCACCAAAAAAAAAAAACAGCCAAGAAAAAAACCTGAGTTCACAGCCCAGATATCCCATAACTGAACTACATTTCTGGCAACAACAACTTCAATCCAGTGGGAAGTTTTAGCATTTAAAAACCCTCAGAACATATTCTATGCCAGCTTTTTTACCTAAAACATATTTTATACTCAGGATGTACAGAATTAACCAGCAAGATAGCAGATCTGTAAAGATATAAAAAATAAAAAAAGCTTAAACCAGTTTGCACAAAGTGCGTCACATTAACCCACGCCTGGAAGTTCCTTATAAAAACAGCCTTTCAGTTTCAATCACTTTCACCTCAGAACATAATGGCTGTTTGATGGTTTCTTCCCCTCCATTACTTAGTACACACCAGGGGCGCAACTTTGGTTTTAGAAGTGGGATGACATAATCATATATTTTTTATCCAGCCGGATAAACACTCCAAACAGCCTACCCGACCGCTCGGAGGCGTACGCATGGTCCTAAAGCACACCGTTGCCTCGTTTTGTACCACATTCCAATGATAAAACTGGGGGAACAAAAAATAATTTCAGAATGCTCACCCTCTCTATCTCTGTTCAATAAAGTCAAATACCTTAAACATACTCACACTGCCTTTGTCTATGTAGTTGGAGTCATTCATGAGGTCACGGGCCAGGCCAAAGTCACAGATCTTAACCAGCTTTCCCTAACAGATGAGAACGTTTCTGGCAGCCAGGTCATGGTGAACACACTGTGAGGACAGGGACAACAGTTCAGACAAGCTGTTATTGAAGTGTCATGTGGGTTCACTAAGATAATTTCCACGTGGCATCAGTAATTAATGAATGTTTGATGTGACATGGCATGAAATGTCATTACGTGATACTGTATGAATAAGAATGGATTGTGAAGCTATTCCATATGTTAGTTGAATCTGTTAAAGCGGATATAGACAAGCTGTAATGAGTCATACGTTCTTGGATGACAGGAAGTCCATGCCCTTAGCCACCTGGTAACTGAACCCCACTAGATCGGTGTAGCTCAGAACAGAGGGAGTCATTGATAGACGTCGCCACGTCTGCTCTCTCTTGGCATGAGCAACATAACAGAGAACGAACAATAGTCACAAACTATGAGACAAACTGTGCAGACAAATTAACAACTGATGGTTTTGATCAAAGTACTGTTTAAAGGCAATGTCTGGTTACAAATGAGGTTGAAACATGAACAATATCTTATTATGGAAGCTGCTTGCATGTCAAAAATCAAGGTGGAGAGAGAGGCTTCCCTATTTTGGTCTCTTCAGCAGCATTTCAACATCAGAGACAGGGTCTACCCGCCATCTGTTTGACAGGGATGTTGAAATGTCTCCAACACACTATATCAGGCTGAGGGTTAGTGTTGTTTCAACTATATCAGGCTGAGGGTTAGTGTTGTTTCCACTATATCAGGCTGAGGGTTAGTGTTGTTTCCACTATAACAGGCTGAGGGTTAGTGTTGTTTCCACTATAACAGGCTGAGGGTTAGTATTGTTTCCACTTCAGCAGGCTGAGGGTTAGTGTTGTTTCCACTATATCAGGCTGAGGGTTAGTGTTGTTTCCACTATATCAGGCTGAGGGTTAGTGTTGTTTCCACTATATCAGGCTGAGGGTTAGTATTGTTTCCACTATATCAGGCTGAGGGTTAGTATTGTTTCCACTTCAGCAGGCTGAGGGTTAGTATTGTTTCCACTATAACAGGCTGAGGGTTAGTGTTGTTTCCACTATATCAGGCTGAGGGTTACTATTGTTTCCACTTCAGCAGGATGAGGGTTAGTATTGTTTCCACTATAACAGGCTGAGGGTTAGTGTTGTTTCCACTATATCAGGCTGAGGGTTAGTATTGTTTCCACTTCAGCAGGCTGAGGGTTAGTATTGTTTCCACTATATCAGGCGTGTTGTTTGTAGGCTGCTTACCATAATAGGCAGAGATCAACCAAGCTTTCATCAAAACATCTGTAAACAGAATGGCAATCAATGCCTTCTGTTTATAATTGATATTTAGTTGCTATGAACAGGCATCGCTACCTTGTCCTTGGTTGCTGTCCTGATGGTAGGTTGTCTCATAGACTGACGGCTCAATGTCTGCATACTTGATGTTATCGCTCAGCTCTTGCATGGGGACAACATTTAAAGAATCCTCCTTGGTCATGTCCATGTAACCCCCATCGCTCTCTCTGCCAAACACAAAGGGGCACAAATGTCACGCAACAGTAAGTGACAGTATGTCTTTGATTGTGAAGTCAGTAGTGTGTATTTTGGAGGGAAGAAGTCTTGCCTTTTTGGGGGGATTTGGACTGCACTCTCTGTGCTGTTGCTGCACATGTCAGCATCCCTGTGGTTTCTATCTGCGTAGGACTGCAGGAAGGTGTGCTTGTTGTGGTGGAGGTAGTCAGCCAAGTTGCCATAGCGACAGTACTCAGTTATTAGGTAAATAGGTCCTTCAGGACAGAGAAAAATGGGGCAGTTGTTAACACACACACTTTGGCTGACATATGGTAATATGTTAAGGCCTAGATTCAATCCGGACCGCGGAAGATCTGCGTTATAGCGCGATTGACATTTAAAGGTAATTTCCAATTGAGCCGACATATGCAGCGTTTATCATGAATACGGTTTCCACGAACACAAAAACATTGCCTTTAAAAGGTGCACAGACCAAAAAAGAGAATTCGATTGAATCTAACCCTAAGTCGTTAAAGTAGTGGTATGTTTCCCAGTTCCCACCTCGTTTGGTACAGGCCCCCAGTAGGTTGACGATGTTCACATGGGGCCCAAGGTGACTCATTATTCTCAGCTCAGATATCAGAGCCTGAGTCTCACTGCTTCTCGCTGTGGCTGTAAGTCAAAGGTAATAGGAGAACACACAGCGTTGCAATATTAGTCAGTGGTAGAGAAAGAGGACCTAGGTCTGTGGTTTGTGTGTAAAATTGAGGAAATGTTTTGAAGATGTTGGTAAAGCATAAAGCACTCACACTTGAGCATCTTCACAGCCACTTTGGGGGTGGACTGGGTGTGACCAAGTCCATATACTGTGGCCTCCATGACCCTCCCGAACGCTCCAGGTCCTAGAGTGTGACCTAGTGTGACAGAAAATGAGGTGTACTGTTAGCTTAGCTAATGCCAAATCTATCAATAAAGTATGATTTATACAGTATATAGGCTACAGTATTCACACAATTATGCTAAAACAGATTTCCTGAGTTGTAGTATTCCCTCACCCAGGACCAGGCTGTCTCGGGGCACCTCCCACTCACAGTCATAGGGCAGGTGCATAGGGTCGATGTAGGTGCACTCATGGCCGTCTGAGCTCACTGACTCCATCACCTTCCATCGAATCTCATAGCGGGGCTTCTGAAGGCAGAGACAAAAGCCTGTCACAGTTTTATAAATGAGAGATATATATATATATATATGATATACTTTATTGTCCCCGACGGGAGATGTGTCTTGGACAATTAAAGAGTGCTGCGGATTCCACATAAATACATAGAATCAAATTGATTCGGCATACATAGAATAACATGACCATCATATACCCACACAAATGTTTGTTATGTCATCAAGGCTGTGACTTAGGTGGCAGTTCAGTTCCACATGAAGACCATTTAGACCTACTGGCCAGACTCCAGTCATCATCCCTAATGTCACAGTCTCATCTTTCAACAGTAGCGTCACTATCAAGACAAATGTGATGGGAAGTGACTTTGGGTCCTTGAAAAGCACTATATATGATAAGGCCCATGTATTAGTATTAGGAGATGGAGATGGATTTCTGTGTGTGCGTCACCTTTCTCCAGAGGGCGATGAGGATGATGAGGAAGATGACGGTAATGACCACCAGGGCTAACACTGCAGCCAGCACAGCCACCTGGGAGAACAGAGCTGCGGACACACACAGAGAGAGAGAGAAGGAGCTCATACAACAGGTGGTCCTCTGTAGCTCAGTTGGTAGAACATGGCTCTTGCAACACCAGGGTAGTGGGTTTGATTCCTGGGACCACCCATATGTAAAATATGTATTTGGATAAAAGCGTCTGCTAATTGACATATTATACACTCTGTTAGTCAAAGAGTATTTTCATCAGTTAATCAAAAGTTATTTGACATCAGTTGTTGATAGTTACTGAAAATACTTATTTTCATTGTGTCATAGTCATTGACTTTAACTAATGCTGAGTCAGTGCTTACAGTTGGAGACGAGTTTGATATCCCAGGCCCTGCGACCTCTGTCGTTGCGGGCCTCACAGCGTACTGACATAACACTCTCCATGGTCTGAAAGGTCAACAGGCTGTGGACCTGGTAGACTCCTGAGGTCTCAATGTAGCTCACGTTCACCTGGATGCTGACGTTGTCTGGATCAGCCAGAAGAGGCTTCCATGCTGTGGTCTTACTGCTGCATCTGGGTGATGAGGTCATAATTGTGGATTATCTTGGTGGTGAGTTGGGGTCAATTCCATTTCAATTCCAGTCAATTCAGAAAGCAGACCAAATTCAAATTCCACTTCCACATTTTCTTCATTGAAAAGCATTGAAGAGAATTGGAATTGGAATTTCAGTTTACTTCTTGAATCGACTGGAACTGAAATGTAATTGACCCCAAACCTGGAAAATATGCTTGTTCAGTTTGTGAGACTTTCTATCTAAGTGAAATATTGGGTGACTGAAAAAAACACTATAGACTATTGAGTGTCTAAAATAAGCAACAGGTCTAACAATTACGACTCTAATGTTTACGGCTGTGACCCTAGTGCTGCACTACCCTCTACAGTTTGAGAGGAGAAAGTCGCAACACAACTGAAGAGGCTGAATATGCTTCATTGTGTTTGTATTTATTACGTTCCCATGCCTTCACAGCTGTACCAGTGAATGGTGGGCGTGGGGACCCCCTCTGTGACACAGAGCACACCGTGGCCCTGGACCATGTGCTGGTCAGACAGATCTATTATCTTCGAGGGAGCTGCAGGGAGAGGGAATATCCCATGAGACTGTGAAAAGTAAGTAGTGAAACATAGGTAGATCATTGTTTTATCACTAGAAATAAACTGTTCAACATCCTTTAAATTCCAATGTGATAACTCAATAAAGTAAAATGGCTGAGTGAATTGTGATCCCATCTGTAATGTAGACACGTCTAATGCTCCAGAGCGGATAATAATATCTCAGCTGTGTATGTATCTTACCCTTGACCTGCAGGTTAAAGGTTATCTCTTTGACGTCATCTTCATTGGCCACCTGGACGGTGTAGAGACCCATCTGTTCCATCCTGACCCTTACCAAGGACAGAGTACTGAGGTAACTGGAGGTCAAAGGTCAAAAGGAACAGAACACAATCAATATCAATACAACTTTATTGTCCATGTTACAGCGAACAACAGAAATGTGTCTAATTCTATGTATTTATCATGGGGCTTATGCATTGATTGTCATCATAATCAAATATTTTATTCCGTTGGGATGTACATGACATGTATGATGGGTACCTGGTCTTATGCACCTGTTTGGTGTCTATGGATACCGTGTCCCCAGCGAGGGTGGTGTTGTCTCTGGTCCATAGCACCTGAGGTTTGGGATACGCTTCGATCTGCACTGTGAGCTCAATGCTCTCGTACTGCATCGCTGAAACATTGGTGCTGACGGAAGGTTCCAAGTCCACAAAGCCCCGTTCTGTAACATGGCATTGGGATAGAAGATTACTACCTTATAGATACATGACAAGAACCTCAATCAGTTAGTGACTTTCCAAAACAGAAGTACACAAAGCCCATTGAGCCCCCAATGCATAGTATTTCCGCTTTTTCAGTTGATGAATTAAAAAGTGTTACTAGGCTAATGTTGTGAGTTTGGAAAAGCTTTGAGGGCTCAATGGGCTCACCCAGAACAGTGCCAGTGAGATGAACCATGGCTGACTGTCCTGACATGGTGTCCTGTACCCGGCAGATGTACTGGCCAGAGTCCTCCAGAGTAGCACTGGAGATGTTCAAGAAGGAGCGGATTCTGAGCTCCCGGTTCCCAGATAGAAAGTCTGTCAATGGCTCAATTATCTTCAGATGGAAACAAAATATAACAAAAGTAAGAACAGCTTAGCAACAGCATAATTATCAACAAAAAGGAGTTGATTATGCTTGGTAATATGTGTCACATATAATCAGGGGCGCAACTTTGGTTTTAGAAGTGGGGGGGACATATTATTATTATTTATTTTTTTATCCAGTCGGATAAACACTCCAAACAGCCTACCCGACCGCTCGGAGGCGTCCTCATGGTCCTAAAGCACACCGTTGCCTCGTTTTGTATCACATTCCAATGATAAAACTGGGGGGGACAAAAATGAAATTTCAGAATGTGGGGGGGACATATCCCCCCCGTTCCCAGTGAAAGTTGCGCTCCTGCATATAATCATTCACACAATAGTTCACTCACCTCTTTACGAGGAAACTCCCATCTGAAGTAAACTATCGCTACTTTTTCTACAGTACAATTAACCATCAAGGCCTCGCCTTGTTTCAGCACCGTCTTTGAGAGAGTCATAAAGGTGTTCATGGACTTGGGTACTGGATAGAATAAAACGGAAAGACAGAGGACATCATAACAGGCCCAACATTCATGCGGGCTGGTCTTCAAAAGCATTTTACAGCTAGCTTTTTAAAGACCATTTTAAGAGATCTATTGAGTCACTTCCTTTTGGTCAAAGTTTCACTTTGAGGGTTGTGTTGAGGGTTAGTCCTCTGTAGCTCAATTGGTAGAGCATGGCGCTTGTAACGCCAGGGTAGTGGGTTTGATCCCCGGGACCACCCATACATAAAAATGTATGCACACATGACTGTAAGTCGCTTTGGATAAAAGCGTCTGCTAAATGGCATATTATTATTATTATTGACACAGAGCCTTACCCACAGTGCTGTGGACATAATACACCTGGGATGCCTTCTCCTCTCCGTTCATGGCACCTCGGCAGATGTAGGAGCTGTCTTTCAGGACGGCGGTGAACCCTTTACTGGGATGATATGTTCCTTCCACAGGGGCCTGGCTGGCCCGCTCATACAGGGTCATGTTAACGCCGGGGTCAGACACCACGCAGGGAATGGTACCTTCCTCTCCCTCCTTCATTACTACTCCTGGCCCCAGGGGAACAAACCATTCCTCCGGGTCTGAGGGGGAGGACAGAGGTCAGGTATACAGTACCAGTCAAAAGTTTGGACACACCTACTCGTTCAAGGGTTTTTCTTTATTTTTACTATTTTCTACATTGTAGAATAATAGTGAAGACATTAAAACTATGAAATAACACCTATGGAATCATGTAGTAACCAAAAAAGTTAATTTGTGGAATTTATTTCCTTCTTAATGTGTTTGAGCCAATCAGTTGTGTTGTGACAATGTAGGAGGGGGTATACAGAAGATAGCCCTATTTGGTAAAAGACCAAGTCCATATTATGGCAAGAACAGCTCAAATAAGCAAAGAGAAACGACAGTCCATCATTACTTTAAGACATGAAGGTCAGTTAATACAGAAAATGTCAAGAACTTTGAAAGTTTCTTCAAGTGCAGTCGCAAAAACCATCAAGCGCTATGATGAAACTGGCTCTCATGAGGACCGCCACAGGAAAGGAAGACCCAGAGTTACCTCTGTTGCAGAGGATAAGTTCATTAGAGTTACTAGCCTCAGAAATTGCAGCTCAAATAAATGCAACATCAACTGTTCAGAGGAGACTGTGTGAATCAGGCCTTCATGGTCGAATTACTGCAAAGAAACCACTACTAAAGGACACCGATAAGAAGAAAAGACTTGCTTGGGCCAAGAAAGACGAGCAATGGATATTAGACCAGTGGGAATGTGTCCTTTGGTCTGGAGTCCAACTTGGAGATTTTTGGTTCCAACCGCCGTGTCTTTGTGAGATGCAGTGTGGGTGAACAGATGATCCATGCATGTGTATTTCCCACCTTAAAGCATGGAGGAGGGGGGGTTATGGCGTGGGGGTGCATTGCTGGTGACACTGTTACCTGGCCTCCACAATCCCCCGACCTCAACCAAATTGAGATGGTTTGGGATGAGTCGGACCGCAGAGTGAAGGAAAAGCAGCCAACAAGTGCTCAGCATATGTGGGAACTCCTTCAAGACTGTTGGAAATGCATTCCAGGTGAAGCTGGTTGAGAGAATGCCAAGAGTGTGCAAAGCTGTCATCAAGGCAAAGGGTGGCTATTTGAAGAATCTCAAATATAAAATATATTTTGATATGTTTAACACTTTTTTTGTTTACCACATGATTCCATATGTGTTATTTCATAGTTTTGATGTCTTCACTGTTATTCTACAATGTAAAAAATAGGAAAAATCAAGAAAAACCCTTGAATGAGTAGGTGTCCTAAAACTTTTGAGCGGTAGTGTATGTCCACCATATGGAAGGGAAGTCAATTGTGAAACCAGCACTGATTTGTATTAGCTTTGAATTGTCACAGTTTGTCCTTCCATAGTCCTCCTGTAATTGATTCATGGCCTATGATGGCCTAGAATGGTCTAGGATGGCCTAGGATGGTCTAGGATGGTCTAGGATGGGCTAGGATAGTCTAGGATGGCCAAGGATGGTCTAGGATGGCCTAGGATAGTCTAGGGTTGCATAGAATGGCCTAGGATGGTCTAGGATGGGATGGTCTAGGATGGTCTAGGATGGGCTAGGATAGTCTAGGATGGGCTAGGATGGCCTAGGATAGTCTAGGATGGGCTAGGATGGTCTAGGATGGTCTAGGATGGCCTAGGATGGACTAGGATGGTCTAGGATGGTCTAGGATGGGATGGGCTAGGATAGTCTAGGATGGGCTAGGATGGCCTAGGATAGTCTAGGATGGGCTAGGATGGTCTAGGATGGTCTAGGATGGCCTAGGATAGTCTAGGATGGGCTAGGATGGTCTAGGATGGGATAGGATGGCCTAGGATAGTCTAGGATGGGCTAGGATGGTCTAGGATGGGCTAGGATGGCCTAGGATGGGCTAGGATGGTCTAGGATGGTCTAGGATGGGATAGGATGGTCTAGGATGGTCTAGGATGGGCTAGGATAGTCTAGGATGGGCTAGGATGGCCTAGGATAGTCTAGGATGGGCTAGGATGGTCTAGGATGGTCTAGGATGGCCTAGGATAGTCTAGGATGGGCTAGGATGGTCTAGGATGGGATAGGATGGCCTAGGATAGTCTAGGATGGGCTAGGATGGTCTAGGATGGGATAGGATGGTCTAGGATGGTCTAGCTGTCTATGCCGCTGCCTCCGGATCACATCTAATACATACTGCTATTTCAGAACACTCTCTCCTCTCTACCTCTGTCCCATCCAATAAAAAACTAACAAATACATGAGGAGTGGAACTGCCCCAATCCTTAAAAACAACACACAAAAAAACAATAGAAGGTTCATACAGGGTGTTTAGTCTCACCCGGTACAAACACTGAAATGTCCTTGGTCTCCTCTGTCGAGGACTCCTCACAGACGTAGTTCCCAGAGTGTCTCCAGGTGACGTTGTGGAGGACCAGCACACTGGTGGTTCCCCTGTTCTCCACAGACACTCCCTCCAGGCTGGGGTCATGGGCAGACTTCCAGGTCACCTTGCTCCAACCAGAACAGACCACTGTGAAGGAGGAGTTGGTGCTCAGTGTGACCTCCTTCTCGCTGGGGCTGAGCTCCAAACTGAGGCTCTCTGGACAAAACTGCAGGAGCACTGGGAAATAATGAGATAAACAACACAGACACATGTTACAAATGTACAGTCTTGATCAATTACAATGTAACTACAGTGTAAAATCACATTTAGCTTTTTCTTACCTGCAAAGATGGCCACCAAAGATAGAGCCTTTGCCAAGCTCACCTCCATAGTGTCAGCTAAATTGATGATACACTCTGTTAAATAAAATACAAATGTGAAGGAGTCATGTTAAATAAAATACAAATGTGAAGGAGTCATGTTAAATAAAATACAAATGTGAAGGAGTCACGTTAAATAAAATACAAATGTGAAGGAGTCATGTTAAATAAAATACAAATGTGAAGGAGTCATGTTAAATAAAATTCAAATGTGAAGCAGTCATGTTAAATAAAAGAAAAATGTGAAGGAGTCATGATAAATAAAATACAAATGTGAAGGAGTCATGTTAAATCAATGACAAATGTGACGGAGTCATGTTAAATAAAATACAAATGTGAAGGAGTCATGTTAAATAAAATACAAATGTGAAGGAGTCATGTTAAATAAAATACAAATGTGATGGAGTCATGTTAAATAAAATACAAATGTGAAGGAGTCATGTTAAATAAAATACAAATGTGAAGGAGTCATGTTAAATAAAATACAAATGTGATGGAGTCAGTAAAAGAGTGTAGAGAGAGAGGCCTTTGAATAATGCGAGACTCACTATATTATGTTTTTAAAGGGTGGGGGATTGCCTAGTCACTTTATCTCTACCTATATGTACACATCTACCTCAATTACCTCGTACCCCTGCACATCGACTCGGTACTGGTACCCCGTTACTCATTGTGTATTTATTCCTTGTGTTATTTTTTTTCTATTATTTCTCTATTTTCTTTCTCTCTGCATTGTTGGGAAGGGCTCTTAAGTGAGCATTTCACTGTTAGTCCACACCTGTTTTTTATGAAGCATGTGACAAATAGTATTATTTTCCCGCAAAAATCCTTTCTGAATTGAAATGTAATCTGATTCCAATATTTCTGCTGTTAACGTAACTGATTATAGTTACAGTTTTTTTGCAATCAGATTACATGTAATCAGTTACTCCCCAACCCTGATTGAGAGGCATATTTGTAGTTTTCAGTATTGAGCATGTGTTAATCTGTGACCCAAACAAGGCCTTAATTAATTTGACACATTTTCCATGTAGTGTCTGAATTGAAGGTAGGTGGTGGTTTTACAGTAATGGGTTGACAGTGTTTAATGCAGTAAAGGGAAATAAGTAGCTTGTAAAGACGGAAGGGTGCATGGGCATGAAACTCGACTGAAATGTACAGAATAATAAAATGTCGGTCAATTATGCTAGTGAAACCGCAGTTGAATAGTCAATCAGTGGAGGTCAGTGCCATTTAAGATGAGGGAGGACGATTGTTTTTCTCTATTACAGCATATTGGATGACTGTCATTCATATTCCATTCACCCAGTTCAATGTAACAGCGATACGTTTCGGCTACTACATGATACTCTAATTTTCCCTGTACCCATCATGACGTTGCTACAACCTAGCCTATGAATGAAAGTGTACAACGTAGGTGCACACAGGTCGAGAGACAAATTTGAGGTGACAGACAGTGACACATGGACAGACAGTGACACATTCAATACCGCCTTGCACACTCTTGCCTGCATCTAGCTGATATAGGGTGTAATCATTGGTCCAACAGTTGCAAACGAGAGTTTCTATTGGACAAATTCAGGTATGTTTATCCCCGTTTTGTTCCGTTTGCTTCCATTTAAGAAACATTTTTCAACAGAATCGTCGGAATGAATACACCCCTGATCACGCGTAAACACAGTTCACTTTCATAGCAGACACGTTGTTTTCCTTCTCGCATCTATGCGCTCTCCTCCTCTCACATCTTCCCTTTGCTTGTGGACTTCAATGCACAACACATGTGACCATGAGAAAAAACCTTTCCAAGCCAAACCGCTAAACACAGCCTACATCGTTGTCACTATATTAGCTAAAGTAACGTCATAGTCAGCATAGCTAATAGAACTAACGCGTTAGTAAACCCGCTACAATAATGCAGTAATGTTACAGTGTACAGTCAGTAAGCAGTTACATTGGCGGGCCCCGATGGCAATAAATTAGTAAAACCAAAAGCTTACCTTGACTTGGAAGAGTTCCAGTGTTGTGTCATAGCCAGCTAGCTAACATAGCATCGCTCTGTTTGAGCAGGGTGTTTCAGTGGGATAAACTAGCTAGTTGCATTTGCTAGCTAAGTAAGTGAAACTGAAAGTGAAAAAAAATGACAAAATCTCTCTCTCTATTTCTCTCTTGCTTCTCTTTCATTTTGGAAGAAATTAATTTGTTAAAAACTGTTCAACTACTGTCTTTCTCTCTCTTTGAGTCAACTACATTTTATGCACTGCAGTGCTAGCTAGCTGTAGCTTATGCTTTTAGTACCAGATTAATTATCTGATCCTTTGATTGGGTGGACAACATGTCAGTTCATGCTGCAAGAGCTCTGGTAGGTTGGAGGACATCCTCCGGAAGCTGTCATAATTACTGTGTAAGTCTATGGAAGGGGGTGAGAACCATGAACCTCCTAGGTTTTGTTTTGAAGTCAATATACCCAGAGGAGGACGGAAGCTAGCTGTCCTCCGGCCACACCATGGTGCTACCCTACACAGTGCTTTTGAGGCTACTGTAGACATTTTACATTTTAGTCATTTAGCAGATGCTCTTATCCAGAGCAGAGAAACCAGTAACGTCTCACAGACAAACCTGTGGGTTGGCAGTTGCAAAATAGTCTGGGCTGGTTGCAGACAGAGAGAAGCAGCCGTGAAACCCCCCTTGTCGTGTCGTGTGTTCGAATAAGAGAGAGAACAACAAATATGATAAGGACAATATGGCCGTCACTTACCTTGGGAGAGTGCCTGACCACCTTTTTCAACACCCTGTCTTGTCTGTTGACCAGTAGGATAGCTATCTGTGCTCCTGTATCCTATCTGAGTTGGAGAGAAGTCCTTAATGTTGATGTTGAGTGAGCTCCTTCAATCTGCAGTGAGATATAGGTAGAAACCTTCAGTCAGGAGTGTGCCTTAGGAGAGTGTACGGGAAGTAAGCTCCTATGCATTCATAAAAACTCCCGCAATACCCAACAATCCAATCCTCTTGAAGCCATTAGGGTCAACAGTTTCTCCTCGTCCTTGAATAGGACGGCGTTCTGGCTAGACTTGCTGTGTCCATTCTAACAAAAAGAGGACAAAAAAAGCAAAAGCTTATCTATTGGCAGAAGTCTGTTATCACCTTGAAAGTCAATATTCTTCTGTTTTCCGATCGAGTGCTGAGAGAAGGGCTCCTGCTGTTCTTTGAGGCTATACTGAAAGGTACTCTCTGCATCTGTTTTCAATCTTGGCTTTTCACCCCTTCTTTTTATTCTCCCTTCTCAGGATGTGAGTGGATGCCTAGAGATCTCATGGCTCTCGCCAGCAGCTGAGCTTTTTTTTTTATTTGTGGGATTTTTTGTAGTGGGGGAAGGGGAGGCAGGGTCAGTGAAGAGATTTAACTGATCTCTGTAAAGTCACTCTTGGACAGACAATGTCTAAATGTTCAGTGTGTGTGTGTGTGTGTGTGTGTGTGTGTGTGTGTGTGTGTGTGTGTGTGTGTGTGTGTGTGTGTGTGTGTGTGTGTGTGTGTGTGTGTGTGTGTGTGTGTGTGTGTGTGTGTGTCTTAGTTGAATCAACACTTTTTTGGAGATTCCACTTCAAACTAATTTACCTGTACTGTGTATGGTATCATATTCATATGGAATTTCCCTCATAGCACTGCTGTAGAGAGATGTTAGTACTGGCATGTTCCTGCTGTCTCTGACAGAGCAGTGTTTGTCATGGCTCTGCTCTGTGGAGGACACACACACATGCACATACACACACACACAGACAGGAAATGAGGCAGACCCTGATTGCTGACCTGACCAGTTTTAGACCAGTGTGTGTGGGGTATCCGTCACCTCCCTACTCAGCATGCAGACAGAGGCCAACATATTCTACTGCTGCCTTTAAGGTGGGTATACATTGCCTTCGGAAAGTATTCAGACCCCTTGACTTTTTCCACATTTTGTTAGGTTACAGCCTTATTCTAAAATGGATTAAATAAATAAAAATCCTCAGCAAACTACACACAATACCCCATGATGACAAAGCGAAAACAGGTTTTTAGACATTTTAGCAAATGTATTAAAAATATTAAAGAGAAATACCTTATTTACATAAGTATTCAGACCCTTTGCTATGAGACTCGAAATTGAGCTCAGGTGCATCCTGTTTCCATTGATCATTCTTGAGATGTTTCTACAACTTGATTGGAGTCCACCTGTGGTAAATTAAATTGATAGGACATGATTTGGAAAGGCACAGTATAAGGTCCCACAGTTGACAGCGCATGTCAGAGCAAAAACCAAGCCATGATGTTGATGGAAATGGAAGGAAATGGAAGAAGTTTGGAACCACCAAGGCTCTTCCTAGAGCTGGCCGCCCGGCCAAACTGAGCAATCGGGGGAGAAGGGCCTTGGTCAGGGAGGTGACCAAGAACCCGATGGTCACTCTGACAGAGCTCTAGAGTTCCTCTCTGGAGATGGGAGAAACTTCCAGAAGGACAACCATCTCTGCAGCACTCCACCAAGCCGGAAACCGCTCCTCAGTAAAAGGCACATGACAGCCTGCTTGGAGTTTGCAAAAAAGGCACCTAAAGACTCAGACCATGAGAAACAAGATTCTCTGGTCTGATGAAACCAAGATTGAGCTCTTTGGCCTGAATGCCAAGCGTCACGTCTGGAGGAAACCTGGCACCATCCCTACGGTGAAGCATGGTGATGGCAGCATCATGCTGTGGGGATGTTTTTCAGCGGCAGGGACTGGGAGAGTAGTCAGGATCGAGCCAAAGATGAACAGAGCAAAGTACAGCGAGATCCTTGATGAAAACCTGCTCCAGAGCGCTCAGGACCTCAGACTGGGGCGAAGGTTCACCTTCCAACAGGACAACAACCCTAAGCACACAGCCAAGACAATGCAGGAGTGGCTTCGGGACAAGTCTCTGAATATCCTTGAGTGGTCCAGCCAGAGCCCGGACTTGAACCCGATCAAACATCTCTGGAGAGACCTGAAAATAGCTGTGCATCAACGCTCCCCATCCAACCTGACAGAGCTTGAAAGGATCTGCAGAGAAGAATGGGAGAAACTCCTCAAATACAGGTGTGCCAAGCTTGTAGCGTCATACCCAAGAAGACTCGATGCTGTAATCGCTGCCAAAGATGATTCAACAAAGTACTGAGTAAAGGGTCTGAATACTTATGTAAATGTTATATTTCCGTTTTTTTTTGTAATAAACCTGTTTTTGTTTTGTCATTATGGGGTATTGTGTGTAGATTGATGAGGGGAAAAAACAATTGAATCAATTTTAGAATAAGGCTGTAACGTAACAAAATGTGGAAAAAGTCAAGGGGTCTGAATATTTTCCGAAGGCACTGTATGTTACATGTCATCAAGCTTAAAGGTCCAAAGCACCACAATGTGATTAAAGGTCCAAAGCAGCTATTTTTATCTCAATATCAAATCACTGCTTGGTAACAATTAAGTATCTTACTGTGTTTGCTTTGGAAAAAAAGAAACAAAAATTAGCAAAATCCTTCTTAGCTGAATGCAATTTTTTAAGCAATAATTTTGTCAGGACTGTCTGGGAGTCGTCTGAGGGGCCTAATTGGAAGAGCTTAATGGAAGGGATGTGTATCCTGTAAACTAGCTGTTATTGGCAGAGATTAGGGCAAACTCTCTGTCCATAAAACCCCACCCAGCCAAACAAGCTGACATTTCTGGTGTTTTTTTTCAAACAGCTCTTAAACTAAAAATGCATTATCATAATTTTCCAAATTTCACAGTATTATTCCAATCTCATGGTGTGGAAATCACAGGAAAATCACGTTTTTGACTGCACTGCCCCTTTAAATGATAGTGGTGACATTATTCTTACTTATGTTACCCTCCAGTTTAATCAGAGAATAATGTATGACTTTAATAAGGAGTGGTAAAGCTAAATGTAATTTGGAGTGCTCAAAGCCTGAAAAGACATTGGAAGTAATTTGATGTGTATAGTAGCAGAGCATGTTGTAGTAGCATAGCAATCAATGTGAGGGAAACCATTTGGGGAGATCTATATCTGACAGTACAATGTATCTAAAAAGACTAATATAAAGAAAAGTAAATGAAATGGGTTAGCAGTCCATGAATGACACCCACTGTACAGCTATCTTAATTTGACTCTGCTTCTCACAGCAGGAAAATAATCCTACAGCAACAGGAAATTTTGATTATTATGTGGATTATAATTAATGGACATTTTATGTAGGGGTTGATACATTTTTCATTAGGGCAAATCAAGTCTGACATTTTAAAGTTGAAATTATAAACTTTAGAAGCATTTGAATACACAACTATTTGAATTTCCTGTCTCCATGACAACAGAGTGATCAAATGAAGATAGCAGATCTGTATGTACTGTATGTCTCTGTGAGTTGGAGGTCTGTGCTGCAGCTTGGTTCATCTTCCAAACTCAGTACATCTGTCTGTCAACACGTGGGAGATTTCTGTCCCTCCAGAAGTGGGACAAACTGGTGGGAGCAGAGCAGAGGCTTGACAGCAAGCAGACACAGAGATCTTTCAGCCATGCGAGTCTGTGTGTGTGTGTGTGTGTGCGTGTGTGTATCAACTGTATCCTGCACATGGAAACCAGGAGCACATATTCATCCCAGTACTGTTGTATGCCCAGAGTATGACCGTCAGTTTCCATGGTGATCTGCAGCAATATACAGAAATGATATGTCATCTGTTTTTGTTTTTACTTGGCGTAGTGAAGATAACTTTTGGCCAAAGGAGTTGAAGTAAAGGAAATAAGCAGTATAATACTACTTATGAGGACATAATTCCAGCCAAGGAGCCAGTTCAGAGAAGAACGATTCCCTTGCTCATCGTTACAGTTGCTACTGTTCACTCTGTTTACTTTCAAATGAGGTTGCTTTCATCAATTTGCCTGTTAAACATAATTCACTCTATCGCTGTGTTCTTATAAAGCCAATGCAAGTTTTTGTTTGCTATTACCATGTCAACAAAATTACGTTTTTGTAGGAATGGGAATATTCAACTGAAAAAAACAACGCATTCTTTTTCTGCTCCCGTTCCACTTTTGGGGTGTATTCACTAACCAAATGGAACATTTGACCAATCCACTACATTTGTTGCTACGGTGCGAAACGTTTTGCTACGGTATGCAACTAATAGATACACCCCATTTAATGTGCACAATTTAATGGCTTGTTCCTCATTGATGCCACAGGGGGGAGACAGACACAGCCTTCACATCATGTGTTCACATGACACAGCCTTCACATCATGACCGCAGACTATTTATTTATTTATTTATTTATTTATTTTTGTAACCTTTATTTAACTAGGCAAGTCAGTTCAGAACTAATTCTTATTTACAGTTACAGCCTACCCCGGCCAAAACCGGACGACGCTGGGCAAATTGTGTGCCGCCCTATGGGACTCCCAATCACGGCCGGATTGTGATACAGCCTGTGACGCCTCCAGCACTGAGATGCAGTGCCTTAGACCGCTGCGCCACTCGGGAGCCCCATGACCACAACAATAAAATACTCCATCTACAACTGTCTGGGTATAGTTGTAAAATAAAATATTAGTAAATGGGATGACATTATCATTTACAATTGTGGGACCAAGCAATAGTTGATAAAATATTAAAATAAAACTTTGACTGCAGAGTGTTTGAAATGTGGATTTAAGAAAATCCCAGAGAGCACTGCTCTAAAAACAATTATCACATACTTTCTCACATAATTGATTTATATGAATAAATTGATAACCTAGATTTAGTTATAAGCATAAGCAATAAATAAAGCTTCATAATAAAGTTGTCCTCTGACCGTGTGTCTTGAGTTAAAATAAATAATATACGGTAGTGCTATAAAATGTCCTGTGTGAAAATGGAGTCTATCCCTGTTCATTGTATCTAAAGTAGAGAAAATAGCACAACTACATGTCTAAAAACCTGAACATTAATCTTGTGGAAATTAAATGGTCACATGCCTAACTAAACCTATACCATAACACTTTTGCACAACATTTAGAAATACAAATCTGAGTGATTATTGTAATTATAAACTGTTACTGGTCCCTAATGACAGTCTTGGACTCAAATTCATATTTTAAAACCATTTGATCTCTCTCTCAAGTTACATTTTATTTGGAATAGTCATAGAGTATGCCATTCAGCATGAATTAAATGTGGAAAAATGCCCAAATTATGAATGTAAACAAATTAAACAATGTAAATTCTCCCACTGCTGGTGTTCTACTGAATTATATGTATATATTGGCTCTACACCCGTTCCTCCACCTGTTACATTGAACTGAATCAGCAAACCAGCCAGTCAGCCAGCCAGCCAGTCAGCCAGCCAGCCACTCAACCAGTCAGGCGGCCAGACAGTTAGTCAGTCAGTCAGTCACCCAGTCAACCAGCCAGTCAGGCAGTCAGCCAGTCAGTCAGTCAGTCAGCCAACCAGCCAGTCTGTCACCCAGTCAGCCAACCAGTCAGCCAGTCAGCCAGTCAGCCATCCAGTCAACCAGTCAGTCAGCCAGTCAGTCTCCCAGTCAGTCAGCCAGTCAGTCAGCCAGGACTTCACTGTCTCCATGAGACACAGGTCATTCCCCCTGACTGGCTTCATGACACCCTGTGATGTTGACCAGGAAGTCACACCTAGTTGTGAAGTGTGACCTAACACTTTCAAGTCTGGTTGAGGAACCCAGCATAGCACAGTCCTCCTTCTCACACAGCTCAGGTGAACACAGCACTAGCCCACACAGAACACAGGGCTCCCAGATGGCTACTTAGGTGAAAAAGAGCAGGGAGAGAGAAGGGAACAGTAGACTGCTGCTGTGAGACACAGGGGAGCTCAAAGTCTCTGTAGCACTATACATATATAATATACTATAATATACTACACTATAATATAATATAATATACTATACTATACTATACTATACTATAATGTACTATAATATACTATACTATAATATACGACATTATACTATAATATATAATGCTACACATAATATACTATAATATACTACACTACACTATAATATACTACACTACACTATAATATACTATAATATACTACATTATACTATAATATACTACACTATACTATAATATACAACACTACTATAATATACTATAATATACTACTTTATACTATAATATACTATCCTATCCTATAATATACTATACTACAATATACTATAATATACTATACTACAATATACTTCTCTATACTATAATATACTATAATATACTACATTATACTATAATATACTACACTATACTATAATATACAACACTACTATAATATACTATAATATACTACTTTATATTATAATATACTATCCTATACTATAATATACTATACTATAATATACTACACTACTATAATATACTACATTATACTACACTATACTACACTATACTACACTATAATACACTATACTATACTATACTACACTACTATAACATACTATAATATACTACATTATACTATAATATACTATCCTATACTGTAATATACTACACTATACTATAATATAATATAATATAATATAATATAATATAATATAATATAGTACACTATACTATACTCTGCCCCACCAATGCTTTATCAGAGTGCTCCCACTGTTCATATACTGATTATTGTCAGATTATTATTAGAACATTAACTGGTCCAAACTGGTGAAACTGTTTCGAATTACTAGTGCTGGATGTTAAACTGCCATAAAGTGTGATATAAATAGCCTACATTATATTATATTGAATTACATAAAAGGTAGGTAGGCCTACTTCTTTTGATACTGACAGAATGCTAAAAACTGTCACCTGAACTGAAATACATTGAATTAATTAATTATTACTATATTGTTATCATTCTAATTATTTGATGATATAATTATTCTGGTTTGTAATGTTTATACCCTTTGAAGCTGTTTTTATAAAAATCTGTCTTACAGTAGGATAGAAATTAAAGTGACATATTAAATAATACCTGGAATCTCCTTCATCAATCATAAATTATGTTTTTTAATAAATAGCTAATTTATAAATAGCTATAGTTAATTACATGTTTTGAGTAATTTAGCTAAAAAACTTTCTTACTTAAATACATTTAGTATTATATTTTGTAATAGCAGACAACTCAATGAAACGGACTATACAAACTTAATTCTAGATCTAAATAAACAATCGAAAATGTAAAGAAAACTTGAAATATTATGTTCTATTTCGTTAGTAATTATTTTAACAACTTGAACAGTAAGGTCTGAATCAGTTACAATGACCTGCATGGACCATTTAATGTTCTCTTTAATTATTCGAAGTTTAGGCTACAAAATCAACTGTATGATTTGATCGTGTGATTTGGCTATGAAGTCTTATTTCTTTTTAAATTCAATGTATTTCAATGGTATCGAAATTAGACACAACGTCAAATCAAATGTTATTGGTCACATTCCCGTGTTTAGCAGATGTTATTGTGGGTGTACCGAAATGCTTGTGTTTCTAGCTCCAACAGTGCAGTAATGTCTAACAAGTAATATCCAACACATTCACAACAATACACACTAATCTATAGTAAAGGAATGGAATTAAGAATATATACATATTTTGATGAGCAATGTCAGAGCGGCATAGACTAAGATACAGTAGAATAGTATAGAATACAGTATATACATATGAGATGAGTAATGCAAAATATGTCAACATTATTAAAGTGACTACTGTTCCATTATTAGTCTATGTTAAATTGTGTGACCCTCATGAAACCTTGCTAAAACCTGCATGTTTCTTCACCCGACTGGTTCAATTCTATTTCTAAAGCACAAGAGAAGGATGGGTGACTAACAGCAGAGAGACATAAACTGAGGGCATCGAGAGGGCAATGAGTTGTATTAAAATTCGAAATATTCCACGGGCCACTTCCTCCTGGTTTAGAACCCCCAGCCAACACCCTCGCAGATTGGGGCTTTACAGGGAATGTTGTGAAAAGGTAGGCATGATACTAGACGGACATATCACCTCAGAGATCTGTTTGAAATTCCCCTCAATACAGCCGTGGAGCCGCGCTGTCTGTTTCAGCCCAGCACAGAAAGAAAAGGCCTAGATTTCTTTACCCCAAAGAAGCAGGCCTATTCCATTTTTATATAATCATACAAATAAGTTTAAATTTAAGGTCACTTGAAATATTTTAAGCTCCAGTGGGAGAGTAAAATATAGGCCAACTCATGAAATAAAGATAAATATATAGGCCTAATATTACAAAGATTATATCACACAAAACAATTATAGGCATGAGCAATTTTGAAGAGCACAATACATAATGTATCTAAGGAAATATAGTTATTTTTAAGAGGGTAGTATTACATTTAATATGGATTTATTAGGGCACATGTATATGCACAACATGCGTTTATGCTATCTGTTCATTTGAAAAAGGCCATGGCCACTCCAGGGCTCTCTACCACGTTCCTCGACCCTTCCCCATTTTATTCCACAAGGCATATTTGGGCGTTATGCGGACACTGCAGTAGCAGGTTCTCCCGTTGAGAAAATCAACATGAACTCATGTTAGTTTCTCCTGTGCGATTTGTAGCATTCTTCTAGACGCCCGGGACGGCTTTGATGCTGGTGCTCGGCTGCCTTTGAAATGCAGGGCCTTCTCTAATGCAAATTCACCCTGATGGGATAAGGCGAGGGAGGGAGATGAGGGCTATAAAATGTTGACGTCAGCACAACAACTCTTAACTGGCAGCGTGTCTAGCAAACAAGAAGTTAAAGAGTATAAGTGGACCAGCCAGGTGGAGGAGGTCTTTGGTTAAACAGAAACCCGGGGTAGAGGAGGCAGGAGCAACGCGCTGGACGCACACTATGCGCATGAGTTTCCATTCGGAAAGATGTACGTGAGTTATCTTTTGGAGAAAGACACCAGCATGTACCCAAATTCAGTGCGACATCCTAGCCTAAACTTGAACCATCAGAACTTTGTTCCCGCACCTCCGCAGTATTCGGATTTCAGCGGATACCACCAAATTCCTGGGATTAACAATGACCCTCACCACAGCCAGACGGGGGCCTGGAACCCCGCTTACGCACCGCCGACCCGGGAAGACTGGTCGCCCTATGGGCCAGGGACAGGACCGTCCACATCTAATCCGGGACCAATTGGCTATAGCCACCCAGAGTTCGCTCCAGTCCCACAACCCGGGCTTCTCCCGTTGTCTGTCAACTCATCTGTAGGTCAGCTTTCTCCCATTTCTCAGCGCAGAAACCCTTATGATTGGATGAGGCGGAGCGCACCACCGGCAAATTCAGGTAGGTTACCTGAGGAGGTGTTTCATACATTTTTGTAATCAAGGAATGTATCATTTTGTTGTCCATAAGACCATAGAAAATAAAGACTAAATCATACAAAATAAATTTAATTTAATTTACATGTAGCAAATAGACACTTATAAGAAATATAATGGGTCAAATTCAGTGTCTTTGGTCCATTTTCTTTCTGAAACCACAGATACTGAAATACTGTACGCACCGTAGTGAGAAGAAAAAGCTCAACCAGAACAACTGGGCTTGCAAATGCGTGCACCTGTTCACTGAATTCAGAGACGAATTCATGTTTCAACTCAGAAAGATGGAATACCAGGTTACCTGGCCGTCGCTTGGATGTTCATAGCTGATTCATTCGTTAGTATTTGTTCAATCCCATCAAAGTATTTGACGTTGCATATTGTCATGTGATATCATTACTGACATACACTTTATCTTGCGGGGTCATCAGCATATTTGGTCCTCTCGTGCTCACTGTTCTTTTGTGAAGTCATGAATCACACCTCGCATGCCGTCATAAATTAGTGGTATTATCTCGTGAGTTTTATGGTTATAATATTGCCTATGTAATGTATTTACAAGTTGATGGTAAACCAGGGTATGTACTTTAATTGCATTGCAATACGTGCTAAATGATTATCCTTAAGATTATAATTGCCTATCATCATGCAGTAAAAAGGAGTAGGCTAGTATAGCCTATAACATGCATAATATAGTCTAGGCTATATCAATTACTTTATTACCATATTCATGATCATCGTCGAATTAATCTTTGATTTTGTCTGGTGTAGCCTATAGGCTTCACAATTATGTTATGCTCCTCCTATTATGTGAGCAATCCCTCGTTTTCCCTACGACAGATTTCATAATGTTACAAGATTTTTTCATAATATCATTAAGAATTCTCTAGTCTGCTGAGACGGCTTAACCTGGAAGTGATCAGATGAAAGAAACCGTCTGGGGTTTGAAGATCTTGTAATGCAAATTATGCGGTTGGTTGTCTTCTTGTATGTCGTAGGGCTCTAGAATTGTTTGCTATGTTGTAATTCTTTGTTAGCCATTATGTCTCTAGGCAGGAGTTCTTGTTGTCAATTACTTTGATGTCGCTCGCTTGGTTCACGCTTGTCCTCCACTAGACCTTATGCGTCATAATGGCCTGCTGATATAATACGTCAGGCATTGACATCATATCACATAACATTAAAAAAATATATACATATTTTACTGAATTGAGTTGAATGGGCATGGAAGCACATTGGTGTACTGTTCCTACAGATTTATTAACTCACTTACTGTATATGCCTGTATTTGAGTTCGATCCTCTATGGCCCTCAAACTCAACTCTGGACCACTTTTTATTTTATCTATTTATTTTTATTTGACCTTTATTTAACCAGGTAAGCCAGTTGAGAACAAGTTCTCTTTTACAACTGCGACCTGGCCAAGATAAAGCAAAGCAGTGCGATAAAAACAACAAACACAGAGTTACATATGGAATAAACAAAACATACAGTCAATAACACAATAGAAAATCTATATACAGTGTGTGCAAATGTAGTAAGTTATGGAGGTAAGGCAATAAATAGGCCATATTGCAAAATAATTACAATTTAGTATTAACACTGGAGTGATAGATGTGCAGAAGATGATGTGCAAATAGAGATACTAGGGGTGCAAATGAGCAAAATAAATAACAATGTAAATAACAATATGGGGATGAGGTAGTTGGGTGGGCTAATTACAGATGGGCTGTGTACAGGTGCAGTGATCGGTAAGCTGCTCTGACAAGTGATGCTTAAAGATAGTGAGGGAGATAAGTGTCTACAGCTTCAGAGATTTTTGCAGTTCGTTTCCAGTCATATGCAGCAGAGAACTGGAAGGAATGGCGGCCAAAGGAGGTGTTGGCTTTGGGGATGACCAGTGAGATATACCTGTTGGAGCGCATACTATGGGTGGGTGTTGCTATGGTGACCAATGAGCTAAGATAAGGCAGGGATTTGCCTAGAAGAGATTTATTGATGACCTGGAGCCAGTGGGTTTGGCGACGAATATGTAGTGAGGGCCAGCCAACGAGAGCGTACAGGTCACAATGGTGGGTAGTATATGGGGCTTTGGTGACAAAACGGATGGCACTGTGATAGACTACATCCAATTTGCTGAGTAGAGTGTTGGAAGCTATTTTGTAAATGACATCACCGAAGTCAAGGATCGGTACGATAGTCAGTTTACCGAGGGCATGTTTAGCAGCATGAGTGAAGGAGGCTTTGTTGCGAAATAGGATGCCGATTCTAGATTTCACTTTGGATTGGAGATGCTTAATGTGAGTCTGGAAGGAGAGTTTACGGTCTAACCAGACACCTAGGTATTTGTAGTTGTCCACATATTCAGACCCGCCGAGAGTAGTGATTCTAGTCGGGCGGGCGGGTGCAAGCAGCATTCGATTGAAGAGCATGCATTTAGTTTTATTAGCGTTTAAGAGCAGTTGGAGGCAACGGAAGTAGTGTTGTACGGCATTGAAGCTCGTTTGGAGGTTTGTTAACACAGTGTCCAACGAAGGGCCAGATGTATACAAAATGGTGTCGTCTGCATAGAGCTGGATCTGAGAGTCACCAGCAGCAAGAGCGACATCATTGATATACACAGAGAATAGAGTCGGCCCGAGAATTGAACCCTGTGGCATCCCCATTGAGACTGCCAGAGGTCCAGACAACAGACCCTCCGATTTGAGAAGTAGTTGGTGAACCAGGCGAGGCAGTCATTTGAGAAACCAAGGCTATTTAGTCCGCCAATAAGAATGCAGTGATGGACAGAGTCAAAAGCCTTGGCCAGGTCGATAAAGACGGCTGCACAGTACTGTCTTTTATCGATCGCGGTTATTATATCGTTTAGGACCTTGAGCGTGGCTGAGGTGCACCCATGACCAGCTCGAAAAACCAGATTGCATAGCGGATAAGGTACAGTGGGATTCTAAATGGTTGGTGATTTGTTTATTAACTTGGCTTTCAAATACTTTCAAATAAGGCAGGGCAGGGACGGATATAGGTCTGTAACAGTTTAGATTTAGGAGTGTCACCCCTTTGAAGAGGGGGATGACCGCGGCAGCTTTCAATCTCTGGGGATCTCAGACGATACGATAGAGAGGTTGAACAGGCTAGCAATAGGGGTTGCGACAATTTCTGCGGCTAATTTTAGAAAGAAAGGGTCCAGATTGTCTAGCCCAGCTGATCTGTAGTGGTCCAGATTTTGGGCAAGTTGCAGCGGAGGGTGCAGAGCTGGTGGCTGGGGTAGGGGTAGCCAGGTGGAAAGCATGGCCAGCCGTAGCAAAATGCTTATTGAAATTCTCGATTATCGTAGATTTATCGGTGGTGACAGTGTTTCCTAGCCTCAGTGCAGTGGGTAGCTGGGAGGAGGTGCTCTTATTCTCCATGGACTTTACAGTGTCCAAAAACGTTCTGTTTGAAAAAGCTAGCCTTTGCTTTCCTAACTGATTATGTATATTGGTTCCTGACTTCCCTGAAAAGTTGCATATCACGGGGGCTGTTCAATGCTAATGCAGTACGCCACAGGATGTTTTTGTGCTGGTCAAGGGCAGTCAAGTCTGGGGTGAACCAGGGGCTATATCTGTTCTTAGTTCTGCATTTTTTGAATGGGGCATGCTTATTTAAGATGGAGAGGAAAGCACTTTTGAAGAACATCCAGGCATCCTCTACTGACGGAATGAGGTCAATATCCATCCAGGATACCCGGGCCAGGTCAATTAGAAAGGCCTGCTCGCTGAAGTGTTTTAGGAGCGTTTGACAGTGATGAGGGTGGTTGTTTGACCGCGGACCCATTACGGACGCAGGCAATGAGGCAGTGATTGCTGAGATCCTGGTTGAAGACAGCGGAGGTGTATTTAGAGGGTAAATTAGTCAGGATGATATCTATGAGGGTGCCCATGTTTACGGATTTAGGGTTGTACCTGGTAGGTTCCTTGATAATTTGTGTGAGATTGAGGGCATCTAGTTTAGATAGTAGGATGGCCGGGGTGTTAAGCATATCCTAGTTTAGGTCACCAAGCAGTACGAACTCTGAGGATAGATGGGGGGCAAGCAATTCACATATGGTGTCCAGGGCACAACTGGGGGCTGAGGGGGGTCTGTAGCAAGCGGCAACAGTGAGAGACTTATTTCTGGAAAGGTGGATTTTTTAAAGTAGAAGCTCAAACTGTTTGGGCACAGACCTGGATAGTATGATAGAGCTCTGCAGGCTATCTCTACAGTAGATTGCAACTCCGCCCCCTTTGGCAGTTCTATCTAGGACGGAAAATGTTGTAATCTCGGATGGAAATATCTGAATTTTTGGTGGCCTTCCTAAGCCAGGATTCAGACACTGCTAGAACATCAGGGTTGGCAGAGTGTGCTAACACAGTGAATAACTCAAACTTGGGGAGGCGGCTTCTGATGTTGACATGCAAGAATCCAAGGCTTTTACGGTTACAGAAGTCAACAAATGATAGCGCCTGGGGAGTAGGAGTGATACTGGGGGCTACAGGGCCTGGTTAACCTCTACATCACCAGAGGAACAGAGGAGGAATATAATAAGGATACGGCTAAAGGCTTTAAGAACTGGTCCTCTAGGACGTTGTAGAATAGATTCAGGGCATTATGTACAGACAAGGATATGAGTACAGTGGAGGTACACCTAAGCATTGGGTAACGCTGAAAGAGGTAGCATCCCTGGAGGTATCGACTGTCACGAACGTCAGGGAGAGAAGTAGACCAATGCGCAGCGTGTTGAACGAACATGTTACTTTATTAAATTAAAGCACGAACAAAACAACAAACGACTCGTAACGTCCACGGTGACAAAGACCGAACACGGAACAAAAACCCACAAACACAAAGTGAAAAACAGACAGTTAAATATGGCTCCCAATCAGAGACAACCAGCCAACAGCTGACACTCGTTGCCTCTGATTGGGAGTCACTAAGGCAAACATAGAAAACGACAAACTAGAACCCCCAACATAGAAATAAACCACATAGAATGAACACACCCTGGCTCAACATATAGAGTCCCAGAGCCAGGGTGTGACAGTATCCCCTAAAGGCGCGGACTGCGGACCGCGCCTCAACCAGAGAAAAAATAGGGGAGGGCTGGGTGGGCATTCTCCTCGGCGGCGGTTCTGGCTCCGGGCTTGCCCACCACCTCCAACAAACCCCCATAGCGCCCCTGGTCCGGTCTGCCCCGCTGGCTGGAGCTGGACTGGACGTGTGCAGGAAGCAGTAGGCTTCAGCTCCTTAGTGGAGCAGTTGAGCGGTACCTGATTTGGCACCCGATGACCCAGGCACGGGTTGTGCCGGACTGACGACGCCGCATCTCTGGCTTGGTGCGTGGGCAGCAACTGGCCGGACCGGCTGGACGATGCGCACCCCTGGCTTGGTGCGTGTAGCAGCAACGGGCCGACCGGGCTGGGACGATGCGCACCTGGCTTGGTGCGTGAGCCGAACGGGCCTCACCGGACCGACGACTCGCACCCCTGGCTGGTGCGAGTGGCAGGAACGGGCTGAACCAGGCTGGACGACTCGCACCGTAGGCTTGGTGCGAGGGGCAGGAACAGGCCGACTGGGCTGGCGACGCACACCGTAGGCTCGGTGCGTGGGCAGGGACAGGCCGGACTGGGCTGGCGACGCACCCGTAGGCTTGGTGCGTGAGCAGGGACAGGCGGGCTGGGCTGGCGACGCACACCGTAGGCTTGGTCGTGAGCAGGGACAGGCCGGGGCTGGCGAGCACACCGTAGGCTTGGTGCGTGGAGCAATGGACAGGCCGGACTGGGCTGGCGACGCACACCGTAGGCTTGGTGCGTGGAGCAGGGACAGGCCGGGCTGGGCTGGCGCACGCACACCGTAGGCTTGGTGCGTGGAGCAGGGACAGGCTTCCGGGCGGCGAGCGCACCGTACACCTTAGCTGCGGGGAAGCAGGAACGGGCCGGGCCGGGCCGGCGACGACACACCGTAGGTTTGGTGCGAGGGGGCAGGAACAGGCCGGGCCGGGCTGGCGACGCACACCGTAGGCTTGGTGCGAGGGGCAGGAACAGGCCGGGCTGGGCTGGCGGCGTGCACCGTACACTTAGTGCGGGGAAGCAGGAACGGGCCGGACCGGACTGGTGACGCACACCATTTGCTTGGTGTGAGGAGCGGGACTGGGTTTCATCATAACCCTCCGCTCTCCTCAGCTGCCTACCCGAGTTCCTCTCGCCGTGCCTCATTTCTCACCCTTTCCCTTATCGCTCCAATAGCTCCATCCTCTGCAACACTAACTCCTGCTCCCTCTGCGCCAGTAGCCCTTAACCTGGTGGCCTCCTCACCCATCGCCCTGTGGCAGCCTCCTGCTGCCCAGTCGCCCTGCCGTGTGCCCCCTCGAAATTTTTTTGGGGTTGCCTCTCGACCGTCCGACGCTGACACTGCTTACGCCGTTGCTCCTCTCTCCGTCGCCTCTCAACTGTCTCACTCCATGGCTGGCGATCCATCCCGGCCAGGATCTCCTCCCAGGTCCAGGACCCTCTCCCGTCCAATACCTCCTCCCATGTCCAGGCTGCCTGCTCCTGGACACGCTGCTTGGTCCTGGTATGGTGGGTTTTTCTGTCACGATCGTCAGGGAGAGAAGTAGACCAATGCGCAGCGAAAAAAAAAAAAAAACAGCCGCAACACGAGGACACAACACAATTCACGACCACACTGCTATGCCATCTTGTAATCTATACCAGTTCCACTGCATTTTTTTTTGTTCTCCTCTAATCAGGGACTGATTTAGACCTGGGACACCAGGTGTGTGCAATTCATTATCAGGTAGAACAGAAAACCAGCAGGCTCTGGACCTCGTTGGCCTAGTGTCTGCTGGTTTTTATTTTTCCTTTCAATTAAGACCTAGACAACCAGGGGAGGGGAGGGGAGTCCCTTACTAATCAGTGATCTTAATGAATCAATCAAGTACAAGGGAGGAGCGAAAACCCGCGAGGTACTTGGCCTTCCATGGAATGGAGTTTGACACATGCTCTAAGGCCTCTACCTGAGATCCTCAATATGCCTACACATGTCCCAGCATCTTGTTTTGATTGACATTTTGGACATAAGTATGTCATCAGTTCAAGCAAGCAGGCCTATTTCACATGAGCCTACACACAAGCCCCTTCAGGCCTCACCGATGATAAGCTAAATAACTGGTACTGAATTTGCAAGCATGTAGTTTGAAGCCATGTGAATCGTGAGACCAAACTGGCCAGCCTAGTGCCACAGAGTGAGATGGCTATACAGTGCATTCGAAAAGTATGCAGACCCCTGACTTTTTCCACATTTTGTTACGTTACAGCCTTATTCTAAAATTGATTAAATATTTTTTTACGTCATCAATCGACACACAATACCCCATAATGTTAAAGCAAAAACAGGTTTTTAGAAATGTCTGCAAATTTATAAAAAATAAAAAATGAAAATATAACATTTACATAAGTATCCAGACCCTTTACTCAGTACTTTGTTGAAGCACCTTTGGCAGCTATTACAGCTTTGAGTCTTCTTGGGTATGATACTTGTAGTGTATTGAGATTATGATGGTGTTAAATGTTTTTAAGTGGAACTGAAAGAATGTTCATTTTAGTATCAAGAGGGAATGTTTTAGTGTAATGTCACATACAACAGACAGGAAGTGTGTTGTAGACAGGGGAGACTGGTGATTGGCCAGAAGAGGGAGCCCATCTTTTTGCATTGTTTATAAGTAGGGGTAAACGAAGAAGAGAGGCAGAACGGCCATTCCAATCTGAGGCGCCGTTCTCCGGGTGTCATGTCACCTGTCACTTATGCTAAAGCTTGTGATCTGAATAAACTTATGATCAAGGATTCAGTATGAGCGGACTCCTTTGTTTATCAGCAATAATTGCCACCACTCACTCGATACGACATACTACAAGCTTGGCACACCTGTATTTGGGAAGTTTCTCCCATTCTTCTCTGAAGATCCTCTCAAGCTCTGTCAGGTTAGATGGGGAGCGTCGCTGCACAGCTATTTTCAGGTCTCTCCAGAGATGTTCGATTGGGTTCAAGTCCAGGCTCTGGCTGGGCCACTCAAGGACATTCAGAGACTTGTCCCGAAGCCACTCCTGCGTTGTCTTGGCTGTGTGCTTAGGGTCATTGTCCTGTTGGAAGGTGAACCTTCGCCCCAGTCTGAGGTCCTGAGCGCTCTGGAACAGGTTTTCATCAAGGATCTCTCTGTTTTGCTCCGTTAATCTTTCCCCGGCGATCCTGACTAGTCTCCAGTCCCTGCCGCTGAAAAACATCCTCACAGCATGAGTCTGCCACCACCATGCATCACCGTAGGGATGGTGCCAGGTTTCCTCCAGACGGACGCTTGGCATTCAGACCAAAGAGTTCAATCTTGGTTTCATCAGACCAGAGAATCTTGTTTCTCATGGTCTGAGAGTCCTTTTAGGTGCCTTTTGGCAACCCAGCGGGGGCTGTCATGTGCCTTTTACTGATGAGTGGCTTCTGTCTGGCCACTCTACCATAAAGGCCTGATTGGGGGAGTGCTGCAGAGATGGTTGTCCTTCTGGAAGGTTCTCCCATCTCCCACAGAGGAATTCTGGAGCTCTGTCAGAGTGACCATTGGGTCTTGGTCACCTCCCCGAACGCTCAGTTTGGCCGGGCGGCAGCTCTAGGAAGAGTCTTGGTGGTTCCAAACTTCTTCCATTTAAGAATGATGGAGGCCACTGTGTTCTTGGGGAACCAATGCTGCAGAAATGTTATGGTAACCTTCCCCAGATTTGTGCCTCGGACACAATCCTGTCTCGGACCTCTACGGGCAATTCCTTCAACCTCATGGCTTTGTGCATGACATGCACTCGTCAACTGTGGAACCTTATATAGACAGGTGTGTGCCTTCCAAATCATGTCCTATCAATTTAATTTATCACAGTTGGACTCCAATCAAGTTGTAGAAACATCTCAAGGATGATCAATGGAAACAGGATGCACCTGAGCTCACTTTTGAGTCTCATAGCAAAGTGTCTGAATACATATGTAAATAAGGTATTTTTTTAAATGTATTTTATATATTTGCAAAAATTCTAAAACCTTTGTCATTATGGATATTGTATGTAGATTGATGAGGGAAAAGTTTTATTGAATCAATTTTAGAATAAGGCTGCAACGTAACAAACTGTGGAAAAAGTCAAGGGGTCTGAATTCTTTCCGAATGCACTGTATAAAGCTTTTCTCTCTGTATAGAACACCTATCAGAAATCAAGTTGTTGTCAGTGCCTGGGACCACTTATGATTAACAGAGGGAAGCATGAGCACAGGACTTGGGTCTGCCATAAATGTCCAGTTCACTGCACCTAATGGGCCGCTGGTTAAAAAATACATTTTAACCCAAATTTGTCATTCCAGTTCATGTGATTATCTGGTTGTCCCAGACGGGGAGTTTTATGGTCCATGTTAGCGATTAACTCTAGACAAGAGCCATGTCACTTTATCATATCAGTCAGCCAACCATTCATTCTCATGAACGCGTCTCATTCAACCTCCACCGCTAAACCATTTATCTTAGCAGCCCATCAGGGACATCATTACACAAGTGCAGCGCTACGTAGATTGTGTGTCGAAACGATTCTCTACTTATACAAAGTCAATATTGCCACTTTTAAACTTTTCACGTTTGGATTCACATCAGGGTTCTGGAATGCTGTTGGTATTTTGTTTAGTTCCAGCAAGGGAGACTATTGTCTGACTGTTTAATATTTCCGGGTCCTCTACAGTTTTTTTAGGATGCTTTGTCACCTGCCATTCAGATTAAATGTTTATGTACAGTCTCAGTTTGCACCTTGGAGGCCTCGTGACGCAAAACCGTGTTGTCGCTGGTGATGGGAACCACTCCAATCAGTACAGTGTTTCATTAACGCAGCATGGAGATTGTATGGGTCAATACCTCAGACATGCACCTCGAGACGCCGTCTGTTTGGGAGTGGTCCGCCTGTGTCAACATGGTAATTAGAAAACAACGGTCATCAGAGAAGAGGTAGTTATGCATGAATCAGGAGGTGAAGAGAATCATTTAGGGGTCGAGTGGGAGCAGGAGGGTGTGTTCTGTAATTCAACAGCCTAATGGTAAACACTCTGGTCATCAGGCCTGGCCTGGCACCTTTACAGGCAGGCCTCCCTCTCAGCTCACACATTTTCATTTTCAACTTGGTTGCTGCACTTAGGTCCCTCATTCACTATGGACAGAAACGAAGTGACTCTTGATTTCTGGTACCTAATTAAAAAGACTAGATCCAGAGGCTTTGCTAGTTTATCTGTGTGTGTTTTAGTGAGAGGTTTCTCGTGTGAAATGAAGCAGAAACCACATTTCACATCTGTCTCATCTTTATCTACTCCTCTAAATATCGGTTATTTACTGACATGTAAGTTGATGTAGATCTGACTGTAGTATGCAGCCCAGTCGTCCTCCCATCGTGACCAACGCAGCGAAGCCCTACTGAGAATCACATCTCAGTCTTATGCAAATTGTCTGTTCAGCTAGTTTGAATGGCAAACAATACGGACAGGGTAGAAATTCTATTAACATAACGTCTGTTAAAGTTAAAATAAACACAGAAGTAGTTTTTTCTAATCTCTACATGCACACAATTTGAAAGTTGACGTGACTATACTGTAACTCTGTTGCAGGTGGTAACTGACACGAACGAAAGACAAGTACCGGGTGGTGTACACAGATCACCAGCGGTTGGAGCTGGAGAAGGAGTTCCACTACAGCCGCTACATCACCATCAGGAGGAAAGCAGAGCTGGCCACTCTCTCTGCCTCTCAGAACGACAGGTCAGACACAACACCATGGGGCAGAGTCTCTCTGTGTTGTTTCTGTCTGTCTCTCCCTCTCTCTCTCTCTCTCTCTCTCTCTCTCTCTCTCTCTCTCTCTTCTTCTCTCTCTCTCTCTCTCTCTCTCTCTCTCCCTCTCTCTCTCTCTCTCTCTCCTCTCTCTCTCTCTCTCTCTCTCTCTCTCTCTCTCTCTCTCTCCCTCTCTCTCTCTCTCTCTCTCTCTCTCTCTCTCTCTCTCTCTCTCTCTCTCTCTCTCTATTTTTTTTTTTTTTTTCTTTTTCTCCACTCATAGCACTTATTCCTCCACTCTACTTGCCTAGGTGAAAATCTGCTCTCGAATCGGTCAGCATAAAAGCAAAGAAAGTAAACAAGAAGAAGATTCAACAGCCTCAGGCAGCGTCCACAACAACATCTACTCCACCCGGCAATGTTGACCATGGTGACCAGCAGCAGTGGTTGCCTAGTGTCTCCGTTCCTACAAATGACTATCAAAGAAGGAATACTGAGGACCCGACGGTCTGATGTAAAAAAGAGAAAGACTTTGGTGCCAAATCTGACCTGCAATAGAGACCCCAGTCAACAAGGCAAATGCAGGGTCAACACCTACAGAGAAGATATCTAAAAAGACTGGCTGCTGTTTCCTGAGCTTTTGTTTTACAAAAAATTAAGGAACTTCTAAAGATCAAGACAGACCAACACGAACATTGGCTGTGCAGTAGATTACGGTGCTGGGTTTCGACGAATAACATATTGAATCATCGGGAAATTAATAGAAAATAAAGGCCCGTGTTCTGTGGTCAGAGGTGATAGGACGGACACCTGCTGTGCACACGTTCATGTTGGTCTGTCTTATCCTTAACAGAAAGAGAGACAAAGAACTGAAAAATAGAAAAGCTATAAATACAGTGCATCGGAAAGTATTCAGACCCTTTTGACTACATTCACTATACGTTACAGCCTTTATTTTTCATCAATCTACACAGAATAGCACATGATACAAAGCAAAAACAGGTTTATATAAATGTTTCCAAATTTATAAAATATAAAAAACGGAAATATCACATTTACATAAGTAAAGGACATTCAAATACTTGTCATGAAGCCACTCCTGCGTTGTCATGGCTGTGCTTAGGGTTGATCCTGACTAGTCTCCCAGTCCCTGCTGCTGAGAAAACAAGCCCACAGCATGATACTTGCCACCACCATGCTTCACTGTAGGGATGGTGCCAGGTTTCCTTCAGACATGATGCTTGGCTTTCAGGCCAAAGAGTTCAATCTTTGGCTTCATCAGACCAGAGAATCTTGTTTCTCATGGTCTGAGAGTCCTTTAGGTGCCTTTTTGGCAAACTCCAAGCTGGCTGTCATGTGCCTTTTGCGGAGTGGCTTCCGCCTTGGCCACTCTACCATAAAGGCCTGATTGGGGGGAGTGCTGCAGAGATGGTTGTCCTTCTGGAAGGCAGAGATAGTTGTCCTTCGGTATGTTCTTCCATCTCTCACAGAGGAACTCTGGAGCTCTGTCAGAGTGACCATCGGATTCCTGGTCACCTCCCTGACCAAGGCCCTTCTCCCCCGATTGCTCAGTTTGGCCAGGCGGCCAGCTCTAGGAAGAGTCTTGGTGGTTCCAAAGTTCTTCCATTTAAGAATGATGGAAGCCACTGTGTTCTTGGGGACCTTCAATGCTGCAGACATTTTTTGGCACCCTTCCCCAGATCTGTGCCTCGACACAATCCTGTCTCGGAGTGCTACGGACAATTCCTTCGACCTCATGTCTTGGTTTTTGCTCTGACATGCACTGTCAACTGTGGGACCTTATATAGACAGGTGTGTGCCTTTCCAAATCATGTCCAATCATGAATTTACCACAGGTGGACTCCAAGAAGTTGTAGAAACATCTCAAGGATGATCAAGCGAAACAGGATGCACTGAACTTTTTTTTGCTTTGACATTATGGGGTATTATGTAGATTGATGAGAAAAACATTTTATTTAATCATTTTTTAGAATATGTCTGTAACGCAACAAAAGTGTGGAAAAAAGTCAAGGGGTCTGATGAATACTTTCTGAATGCACAGAATATATAAATATTAAACTGTAGTCTTTTACTGTTATCATGGCTTCTACTGTTTCTTCTGCTCTGCTCATCACGTACTGGAAATACCTGTAAATGGTTCTGATTCCACGTAATAATAATAATACCTGTATATTTTCAAAGTAATTTGTATTAAAAGCTTTATTGTAAACTCTTGAGCTCATTCTTTTGTAGTAGGGAAATGAAGAGTTATCTTGGAGCACATCTTAATATACATATATAATCCTAAAAACGTTTACAACATGACTATCTGTCATATACATCATTTCAAAAGCATCTACAATGTGAAATCATACTTTAATGTTTTACAAGGCTAAGTAAGTTTGACCATAAGCTAACTCCACACTTCATATGCTTTTAAAGGCACTAAAGTGACAACTGCGAACACATGGGAATAGCTGGGATAAACATAATTGAAGAAATATGATTTCAGATGACACTTCATCTCGGAATCAAAATAATTTGAGAAAGTTAAAGGAAACAATGCATAAGTAATCATTGTGTTTGGTCTTTATAGATTTACAATGTATTATTTTGTATCATCATGGTGTGGGGCTTTGAAAATCAGCAGGTTAGAGCGCCAGGCATCATGTAATTAAAAAGTGGTGCAGTGGTTGATAGTGACAATGAGACAGACAGGGCCAGGGACAATGAGACAGACAAGGCCAGGGACAATGAGACAGACCAGGGCCAGAGACAACAAGACAGACAGGGCCAGAGACAACGTCACCTAGGAGCCATGATTGTTTGCACAGTAAAAGTGAGTGGCTGGATAAGGAGTGGCTTCAGGAGAATAGAGTAGTTTCAATATCATGTCCACCCTCTCTACCTAAGGTTGTAACAGCCCTGTGACACCATGTCCTGCATTCTCCTGTTGCAGCCCTAAGCCACCATGTCCACCATTATACCTGTTATATAAGCCCTGTGACTGGGTTTGTCCACCACTGTTACTGCTAACACCCTGTGTTCACCATGTCCACCCTTCTACCACTGTTATAACAGCCGATGATAGGTCCACCCTTCCTACCTGTTAAACAGCCCGAGCGAAACACCATGTCCACAACTACTGCCTGTTATAACAGCCATGATGACATATGTCACCCGCTTCTCCTGTTAGAATCAGCCCCACACGTGACACCATGTCCACCCTTCTAGCTATTATAACAGCCCTGTGGCCACCATTGTCACCATTCTACCTGTTATAACAGCCCAGTGACACCATGTCCACCATTCTGCCCTGTTAAAACAGCCCAGTGACACCATGTCCACTACATTCTACCTGTTATCGCAGCCATGTACTCCATGTCCACCAATCTACCTTGTTATAGCAGCCCTGTACCCCATGTGCCTTAATCACCTTCCAGCTGTTAGCAGCCCAATGACACCATGTCCCACCCTTCTGCCTGTTACCACTGCTCCACCTGTGACACACCATGTCCACCTTCTACCTGTTGTAACAGCCCGTGTTTACCTGCATGTCCACCCTTTACCACTGTGCATAACAGCCCTGTGACACCATGTCCACCCTTCTACCTGCTGTAACAGCCAATGTGAATCATGTCACCACTCTACCTATTATCACGGCCCGTGACATCGCCCACTCTCTACCTGTTGTCACAGCCCGTGACATCATGTTCACCTCTGCCCTTCTCTTTGGCCCGTGACCTCTGCCTTCACACCTCTCCTGTCTGTTTACTGTGCCCGTGACATCATGTCCACCTCTCTACCCTGTTATCACGCGCCGTGACATCATGTCCACCTCTTCTGCTGTTATCACGGCCCGTGACATCGTATCCACCTCTCTACTCGTTATCACGGCCCCGTGACACATCATGTCCACCTCTCTACCTGTTATCACGGCCCGTGACATCATATCCGCCTCTCTGCCTGTTGTGCGGCCCGTGACATCAAGCATCACACCTCTCTACCTGTTATCACGGCCCGGCGACATCATACCACCCCTCTACCCGTTATAAGGCCCTGTGACATCATGTCACGCCTCTCTACCCGTTATCACGGCCTCGTGAATCTTGTCCTCTCTACCCGCTATCACGGCCCACGAGCAAAGGCACACAGAGGATGTCTATGGTATCTACCCCTTTCCATCACACACAGCACATACCTATTGCCAATCTATGTCGCTCCAAAGACAGGCGTGGCGTCCAAAGGCAAGGTGAGAGAGGTGGGTGAGCAAACAGAGCAGGAGGATACATCTAGAAATCTCCTGACCCCCAGGCAGGAGCACAGCCATGGGGTGAGATTCTGACCCGGGAGGAGCATGGTGGTGGTGAGATTCTGACCCCAGGGAGGGGAACAGTGGGTGGTGATATTATACGTTGTACAGGTAGAGCCAATACTGTCCCCATTTAGAGTCATAGATTAGCAGACAATGTTAGAAACTCTCTTTACTGTGTCTTAAAAAACACACTAAAAAGTATGCTTCAGTTCTGCCTCACAGATAAGAAATGCCTATTTGAATGATGAGTACCTAACAGAGTGTAGTTTGTATGTCTGACAGAGGGCGGTGTTCACTGTTTTAATGTGGTATATCTAACACACTCTGTGAGATAAATCTTCCTTATACATATTTTTGCAACCATACAAATGTATCAAGAATCTGAGTCAGCTACCTCCTCTCACTGGGGCAAGGAGCACATTTAAATATCAATCATTTGGTGCAGTTGCTCTACCCAGACTTGACAACCCAATGATGACACTTGGTTAGGACAAAGCATTTCCTGTTGTGAGTCAGGTCTTATTTGGATGCATGGAAATTGTAAATGACAATGGTGCTGGACTTTGACCCTCAGTTACATTTTGCTTCAAACACCAAGGGTGGTATCAGTAAGATAGTATGTGTGAACACATGGTTCGTGTACTATCTTTGATATCAGTGCCCTCCTGAACACCAGGAAGTACCTCCAAAAAGAGTCATCGTGAACTTGTGCCTGAACCCACTGCCAGCCAGACAAGGGTTGTAATTGACACTTATTTGTGGGTGGGGTTGTTTTCGCTCTGGTCTCCAGGAGAACGTTTCTGAGGACGTATCTGCCTTCCATCTAAACACTAAAGACATGACAAGAAAGGCCCAGATGATGGTAGGTTTACATTTTTACATTTTAGTAATTGTTAGACGCTCTTATGAGTGACCAACAGTTAGTGAATGCATACATTTTTTCTCTATTTGGCCCCCGTGGAACAAACCCACAACCCTGGCGTTGCAAGCGCCATGCTCTACCAACTGAGCTACAGGGAACCTTTAGCATCTCTGATGTTTAGTATCAGCCCTGTATCTACCACCTCTCCCAGAGTCTCACTGAGAGGTTGGTCTAGCCACAGAAACACTGGCCTCTTTGTGCACAGGTCAGCACCATGAGGGGCATCAGTCATGGTAATGGTGTTATGTTGGTTTTGTGTAATGGTATCAGAACATGACAATCATTTGGTCCCTGACATGAAATAGACATGATGATGGCTCTAGATTCAAGCGAAGCTGCTAAAAACGATTTTTGATATATATCAATTTAAACACATTTGTAATAAACATTTTTCTCTTTCAGTGGTTACACAGAAACAATTATTTAAAAAATAAAATCAGTTAACGGAAACTAAATTAGCCCATTTATGTGATAAATATGCTCTCAACAAACTTGACTAATTTTCTCCTGGATCAATTGAAACTTGAATTGTGAAGACAGAAGTGCCATTATCAAAATGGAATCCGTTTACAGCCAATCAAAGAAGGGAATGTTTTCATAATCTATGTCAACAGACAATTCTTTTTTAAAGGCAAATAAAAGAAACCAAACAGAGCAAAAAACTCTTGCCACCTTCAATAAAAACCAATTGCCTCTGCAGTGCTGATTCTTACTTACAGCCTGCACGTGTTTATGGGGCAGTTTTACCATAAACTCATTTACAATATACTCACTGCCCCTAATATCCCTCTATGTTGGTCAGGTATTCTAAATAAACACAGAAGCTGTAGGTCTTAGTAGTCAGAATGTGTCAGTGCAGTAGCTGTCTAGAAATGTGCCCTTGTCAGGTAAACCTTTTAATTGAGACTACTGGTATTCCCAAGCACATGCCCTGCATGTTGAAATACAAAATGAACACAGAGACTCAGAGACTGAACGCAGACAATTAGATTTAAAAACTTTTTTTTTAAGGAAGATAAACGCACAATACTTTCAGGTAGTTAATAATTTACAAAATGTTACCGAACTAAGAAATAAAATATATATTTTGTTTTACACCCATGTTGGTGAATATAGGAAAATAGAAGGTTTTATCACAACATTTACACAAGCTATTTTACACCAGACCGTTTTATAGTAACGTCAAACATTCTATCAGTAAGACTGATTGTGTGTGTCAATTGCATGGTGCCTCAATTACAAGGCCAGAAGCCATATATACCGTCAGCTTCTATCAGTAAGAGATGTTTGACAGACGGTGATAACCAAGGCCCCTAATCCCTTCCCATGGGCGCCGGCTGGAATAGACTTAATGCTACGTTAGAAATCCCACAGTGGTCATTTGTTATGATCCAGACAATATTCATAGAGGGTTAGGGAGGGATTATATATGGCATATTGAAAGTTTACTACTTAAGGCAATATTAATATGCATTTTTTTAAATAAAGGCAAATTGGACATGGCATTGTGCATGGTCTCTGATTGCGATAGGGGACTTTTGGCTTTTGCAGAGCGGTAAATTCAGCGACCTCAAGTGAGACAGACCGAAAATGCCTCGTGGCACTTTTGACAGACTTACCTTTTGCCTGGCATGACATTACAGAACCCAATCCCAACCAAGGTTCATGTTTGGCAACTCTGCAGATATGGGGCTTTGTGAGTGACATACAAGGGCTAGTAAAAGGTGAAATAACCAAAAAAAAGTAAAAGGAAGTAAGTCATCAAGTATGTCTTCCTAAGGTCTGCAACCGTGTTAGGCTATTCGATTTAGTATGATTTCAGTTAGACATCTCGGTATTCTCACCACATTACAACAAATATCACAATAAAAACACAATTTGCCCATCATTTCTTTTTTAAATGTTTTATTGAATTCGATTCGACATCTTCACACACCTTATTTGAAAGCCTCTTCATCTCAGATTACCCAGTGAACAGTTAAAGGAATTCTCTTTTGCCGAAATGCTCGGATGTCGTGTTCGATTATGACCATTGTCACCCTCTTCTACACTTAATGTATAGAGTGGTTTATCTTGTTCGTGTGAAGGACGTCCGTCAGGTGGTAAGTGTGGCAAGGACACAGATGTCTGAGAATCTCTCTAGCTGGATTCTAGCTACCTGTATTTATGGCTAACAAGTTTCTAAATTGGGCTTCCTGCTCCAGACAGAGGATCCAGCTGTGATGAAAAGAGAGGAAGTGGAATTCTCGTCTGCACTCATCCAGTACATTTACATCCTTTGTTATCTGGGATTTACAAGGAGCTCCATAAACACTGTCTCTTCTCGTGGTTTCCCTTTAACTTCATATCTGCAGGCATTTCTTTTGATTTTACTTACAGTATAGCAATTATTTACTTTTCTATGGTCTCATTATATGGTCTTATTCAGAATCATAACACTGTGTTGGCAAAGGTTAAACTGTGATGGGAAATCAAGCATCGGACAACATGCATTGGAACGGAGAGAACATTCCATACTCTGCTGGGTTTAGATACATTCTGAAGTCTGATAACTCTATTGGTAGACTCTGGATCAATACATGTTAACAAGGCGTTACTTTAAAATAACACACATAAATGGGGGAGCATTCGTAGCACATGTGATTCTATGTGTTTCTGTCGGTCCAAGAGCAGTTCCTCCTCACCTCTGACCTGGTGTCAAAGTTCACACCGCATCACTAAACTTAGCCCCGGCCAGTCACACTACAGCTCCTGGATAGGGTGAGGCCCAGAGGAATTCTAGTGGTACAACAGTCTACTAAGAGACTATGGTGGGACGGGCGCTACATTCAAAATGATGATTAGCATTGCTGATCCTGCTATGTTCTGGCTTTGTCTTTCTGCTGAAGCTTGTGAATGATGTCTGTGATTATGGGCTGTCATCATCGTGCCAGGGCCGTCAGTCTAGTGTGAATTGGACAAGCCTGCTCCCAGGGCATGTCTGGCCGATGTACTCTTCTGGTGAAAATAGGGCAAAATTAATTGGTTAAAACAACAAACTTATTAAAACCAACATTTAATCATGATTACAAAAGGCAATTTAGGCTGGAACGGGCCATACGTATTTCCATGATTTTACAAACTCTTCATTCAATGGTAAAAATGGAATAAACAAAGAATGATGTAATTTGACCCTAAAGTTCACTTTGGGTTCCAGGTGACTTTTCCACCCTCCTTTGATGCAGTGTCTGCCAGGTCCTTTGACAAAGGCAAGCCTGCGATACAGTAGCCTTTTCTTTGCGGTCGTTATGTTTTACTGCCGATTGTAAATCAGTTTCTGAGACCGGCAACAATGGGCTACAGCCGTTTGATCTGACTGGAAAGGAGTGTTTCTGTAAACTGCTCACAAAACGCCTGAGGTCAAAGCTCTGTCAATCTCTCCCTCCTCAGTGAGGTTGAGGAAAACGTGGCACAGAGTTGCGGTGAGAAAAGCAAGTGTCATATTTGACATGTTAGCCTATACTGCATGTCAGCCACTGTCAATAAGATAGATGCTAAGCTACAGGAGTGTTTTCGCTAGCTACAGACTGGAATATGTTCGGGATTCATCCGATGGCATTGAGGAGTATACACATCAGTCACCAAGCTTCATCAATAAGTGCATCGATGACGCGTTGTCCCCACAGTGACCGCGTCGCATATCCCAACCAGACGCCATGGACTTCAAGCAACATCCACACTGAGTCAAAGGCTAGAGTTGCCGCTTCAAGGAGCAGGACACTAATCCCGGACGTTGACAAGAAATTCGCTATGCCTCGACGAACCATCAAACAGGAAAGCGTCAATACAGGACTAAGATTGAATCCTACTACACCGGCTCTGACGCTTCTGCGTCCAGATGTGGCAGGGCTTGCAAACTATTACGGATTACAAAGGGGAACCAGGCTGTGAGCTGCCAGTGATACGAGCCTGCCAGACGAGCTAAATGCCTTCTATGCGCTTTCGAGGCAAGCAACACTGAACCATGCATGGAGAGCACTCGAGCATGCGTGGACCAACTGGCTACTTCACTGACATTTTCAACCTCTTCCTGACGGAGTCTGTGACCTACCTATGTGTTTCAAGCAGACCACCATAGTCCCTGTGCATAGTCCCTGTGCCCAAGAACGCCAAGGTAACCTGCCTAAATGACTACTGTAGCACTCACGTCTGTAGCCATGAAGTGCTTTGAAAGGCTGGTCATGGCTCACATAAACAATCATCCTGGAAACCTAGACCCACTCCGATGCATACTGCCCCAATAGATCCACAGTTGAAGCAATCTCATTGCACTCCACACTGCCCCTTCCCACCTGGAAAAAGGCTCAGCCGTTCAACACCATAGTGCCCACAAAGCTCATCACTAAGCTAAGGACCTTGGGACTAAACACCTCCCTCTGCAACTGGATCCTGGACTTCTTGACCGGGCCGCCCTGGTGGTAAGGGTAGGCAACAACACATCTGCCACGCTGATCCTCAACACGTGAACACCTCAGGGGTGCACGCTGTAGTCCCCCTCATGCCCATGGTCACCTACGACTGCGTGGCCAAGCACGACTCCACCACATCATTAAGTTTGCTGACGACACAACAGTGGTAGGCCTGATCACCGACAATGATAAGACAGCGTTATAGGGAGAGTCAGAGACCTGGCAGTGTGGTGCCAGGACAACAACCTCTCCCTCAACGTGAGCAAGACAAAGGAGCTGATTGGGGACTCACAGGAAAAGTAGGGGCTGAATATGCCCCCATTCACATTAGACGGGGCTGTAGTGGAGTGGGTCGAGAGCTTCAAGTTCCTTGATGTCCACATCACTAACAAAACTATCATGGTCCAAATACAAGACAAGACAGTCGTGAATAGGGCGACAATGCCTTATTCCCCTCAGGAGACTGAAAATATTTGTTATGGGTCCCCACATCCTCAAAAAGTTCTACAGATGCCACCATCGAGATCATCATGACTGGTTGCATCACCACCTGGTATGGCAACTGCTCGGCATCCAACGGTAAGGTGAAACAGAGGGTAGTGCTGCACGCCCGGTATTCGACCAGGGCCAAGCTTCCTGCCATCCAGGACATCTATACCAGGTGGTGTCAGAGGAAGCCCCTAAAACTTGTCAAAGACACCACCCACCCAAGTCAAAGACCTGTTCTCTGCTGCTACACATAGCGCAACGGTACCAGAGCACAAGTCTAGGTCCAAAAGGCTCTTTAACAGCTTCTACCGCGCAAGGCATAATACTACTGAACAATTAATCAACTGGCTACCGAAATTGCATTTTTTTTACGTCTGCTGCTACTGTTTATAATCTATGCATAGACACTACTACCTACATATACATAATACCTCAATTAACTTGACTAACCTGTACCCCCGCATATTGACTCAGTACCGGTACTGTATATAGCCTCATTATTCTTATTTTATTGTGTTACTTTAGTTTCTTTAGTCAATCTTTCTTAACTCTTATTTTCTTAAACGGATTGTTGGTTAAGCGCTTGTAAGCATTCCCCTGTAAGGTCTACCTGTTGTATTCTGGCGCATGTGACAAATAACATTTGATTTGTTTGATAAATTGTTTTTGAAAAACAAGCAAGCTACTCTGCATGCTTATGTTGATATATCCATCATCTTTGATGGGAGGAATCAGTTAGCTACAATGTGTGTAGAGGAAGATATGAATAATCAAAAGTCCGTTTTTAGTAATTTTTCCAGTCTTCCCTTATGGTAACAGATGAACAGTGTAGAGCAATGTAATGACAAAGCTCTGATCTCTGTGGCTGGCTTGTTGGCTGGCTTGGCTGAGGTTAATGGCCCCTCAGTCTGCTAATTAACCACATTAACAGGGCTTTAATAGCTGGCCCTGATCTGCCCTCTGTCACTGAGCTGCACAGTAATCCATGCACAGCCTCACCAGACACAGTCATATTTGAGGAACGGAGGTTATATCTACATCAATGGTAATTATTAACTGACCAATAACCAACCCCTCTAATTTCCATGATCTTCTTCCTACAACTTTTTCACTGACCATTGTGTCTTTGGCTGCTGCTACAGATACCAATGGACAATATTATTGTAATAATCACCATGAAATAGCTGAGAAGTAAATGAGACAAAGTTGAAGAAGTCTGGATCCTACTGCTTCATGCTGAACGAGTCCTTCAAATGACTGTTGTTCAGTTTGTCTTCTTACAACCTTCACTCCTTACATAATTATTCCTGGTTTAGCAGGTGATTCTAAGAAGAGTCCAGTTACCTGAGAATGTACTCCTGTTTTGCTGTTGACATGCTATCGATGGACTGCCCCACTGGTTAATATAATGGTACCAGTGGACCTCATTGCAATATTAGAGACAATCCACCCAAAAGCTATATTTTGTTATTTGTTTCATTTGTCCATTGTTGATATAGTCCCAAAATGTTTTAAATCAAGTTTAAGGTATATAACTTAAAAAATACAGAAATACAGCCAGTATGAATCATATGATGCATCATTTGACACTCAAATTAGTATTTGGTAGCATTGCCTTTAAATTGTTTAACTTCGGGTCAAACGTTTCGGGTAGCCTTCCACAAGCTTCCCCACAATAAGTTGGATGCATTTGGCCCATTCCTCCTGACAGAGCTGGTGTAACTGAGTCAGGTTTGTAGGCCTCTGCTTGCGCACACGCTTTTTCGGTTCTGCCCACGCATTTTCTATGGATTGAGGTCAGGGCTTTGTGATGGCCACTCAATACCTTGACTTTGTTATCCTTAAGCCATTTTGCCACAACTTTTCGAAGTATGCTTGGGGTCATTATCCATTTGGAAGACCCATTTGCGACCAAGCTTTAACTTCCTGACTGATGTCTTGAGATGTTTCTTCCAATATATCCACATAATTTTCCTTCCTCATGATGCCATCTATTTTGTGAAATGCACCAGTCCCTCCTGCTAGCAAAGCACCCCACAGCATTATGCTGCCACCCGTGCTTCAGCTTGCAAGCATCCCCCTTTTTCCTCCAAACACAACGATGGTCATTATGGCCAAACAATTCTAGTTTTGTTTCATCAGACCAGAGGACATTTCTCAAAAAAGTACAATCTTTGTCCCCATGTGCAGTTGCAAACCGTAGTCTGGCTTTATTAATCGCGGTTTTGGAGCAGTGGCTTCTTCCATGTGAGCGGCCTTTCAGGTTATGTCGATATAGGACTCGTTTTACTGTGGATATGTTACAGTTTCGGCGAGGCGGCCCCTCTTCCTTGTTCGGGCAGGTTTCAGCGTCGCTCGTCTCCGGAGTACTAGCTGCCACCGTTCTATGTTTCATGTTTGATTGGTTTTGTCTGTTTGTCACACCTGTTTTGTGTTATGGAGGAGAATAGACGCGCCACTGTCACCTGGAGTTCTCCCGCCGCTCGTGCATGTCTTCGACCATCCACCAGAAGGGAAGGCGGCGGGGAGCGTCTATTCTACCTCCCGGCAGGGGATGAGGAGCGCTCAGAGTTTCGCGCTGGAGTTCCCGGACTCTAGCAAGGCAGATGCAGGGTGGAATGAGCGGGTCCTCATGAGACCACTTTAGATGCAGCCTCCGGGAGGACGTCCGCAGAGAGTTAGCGTGCAGGGATACCACACTATCATTTGACCAGTTGGTGGACATGGCCATTCCGGCTGGACACCCTGCTCGCAGACCCGCGGACGTCCCAGGTGGGGTCGCCATTCCACCCTCCAGCGCCTCGAGCCGAGCCGATGGACCTGGAGGTGCTGGCGCTAGAGGGGGGAGAAGAAGGAGCCCGAGGGGGCGGTCTCCTGCACCAACTGTGGCCGCGGAGGGCACACCGCGGCTAGGTGTGGGAGGGTCCCCTGGTGAGGGAGACGGCAGGTCACACATTTGGGAGTCCTCCCAGGTGAGTAGGCACCCTACTTACCAGAGCTTTCTGTCGTACACATAACTATACCTGTTTGTTTTCCACAGGTTAGCTCACCTCGTTCCCAGCAAAAGGCGTTTAGTAGATTCAGGCGCAGCTGGGAATTTTGTAGATCGTAAATTCTGTGTTGAGTTAGGATTCCCCTCCTTCCGGTTGATAATCCTTTCCCTGTACATGCCCTAGATAGTCGTCCGTTAGGATCTGGGTTGATTAGGGAGGTCCACGTGCGCCACTGAGATGAAGACGCAGGGGGTCAGTGAGGAGACGATTCAACTCTATCTGATCGCACTCTCCTGCATGATCCGGTGATACTGGGGCTTCCCTGGTTGATTACCCATGATCCTACGATTTCGTGGCGAGAGAAGGCTCTTAAAGGGTGGTCTGCTCAGTGTGAGGGGCTATGTCTGGGTGTTTCCTGTAGGGGTGACCTCGGTGGAGAGTCCGAACCAGATGCCAGCACTGCACATTCCGCTCTGAGATGAGGATTTGGCACTCGTGTTTAGTAAGACAAAGAGCGGCACGGTTGTCGCCTCATAGACAGGGGGATTGTGCGAGATGACCTCCCAGGCAGGAGCTACGCGCCCGCTGAGCCATGTGTATCCTTTGTCACAGGAGGAGAAAAGGGCAATGGAGACATACATTGCCGAGTCTCTGAGACAGGGGATACATACGGTCCTCCACTTCTCCCAGCGTCCTCGAGCTTCTTTTTGTGAAGAAAAAGGATGGAGGTTTGCGTCCGTGTATTGATTACCGCGGTCTCAATCAGGTGACTGTGAAATATAGTTATCCACTCCCGCTGATTGCAAAGTTGACGGAGTCCTTACACGGGGGACACGGTTCTCACAAAATTGGACCTCAGGAGCGCATATAACTTGGTGCGCATTAGGAGGGACGATGAGTGGAAGACAGCATTTAGTACTACCTCCGGCCATTACGAAGTATCTCGTCATGCCATATGGTTTAATGAATGCTCCATCAGTCTTCCAATCTTTTGTAGATGAGATTTTCCGGGACATGCAGGCGCAGGGGAGTAGTGGTGTACATAGATGATATTCTAGTATACAGTTCTACTCGGGCCGAGCATGTAGCCCTGGTGCGCAGGGTATTGAGGAGATTGTTGGAGCATGACCTGTATGTCAAAGCCAGAAATGTCTGTTCTTTCAGGAGTCAGTCTCCTTTTTGGGTTATCAGTTGTTGCGTCAGGGGGTGAGAATGGAGGTTGACGTGTGGCTGCCGTACGTAATTGGCAAACCCCAAATCACGGTTAAAGAGGTGCAGCGGTTCTTGGGTTTTGCAAATTACTACCGGAGGTTTATCCGGGGTTTGGACAGTGTGGCAGCTCCCCTAACGCTCTCTTCTGAAGGGGGGTCCTGTGCGCTTGGTGGTCGGCTGAGGCGGACAGGGCTTTTGGGAAACTGAAGGACCTGTTTGCCTCGGCTCAGTGCTGGCGCATCCGGATCCCCACTTTACCCTTCCAAGTAGAGGTAGTAGCACGTCTGAGGCCGGTATCGGGGCAGTTCTTTCACAACGGTCCGGCATACACCTAAACTCCGCGCCCCTGTGCTTTTTATTCTAAAAAGCTCAGTCCGGGCGGAGCGGAATTATGACGAGAGGGACAGGGAGCTGTTAGCCGTAGTACAGGCCCTAAAGGTTGGAGGCATTGGCCTGAGGGGGCTCAACACCTTTCCTCATTCTGACCGGACACCGTAACCTGGAATACATGCCGGCAGCTAGGAGACTGAATCCTCGCCGAGGCTCGATGGACTATGTTTTGCGCCGGTTTGTGTTCAAGTTCACTTCCCCATCCCTGGGTCCCAGAACGGGAAGGCAGATGCCCTGTCTCGGCGGTATGACACGGAGGAGAGGTGCGTCTAGTTGCACCGGTGACCTCCCATACCACCTAAGCTCGACCTCCCATACCACCTAAGTCTTGTCTGGTTGCACCGTGGTATGGGAGGTCGATCTTAGATCGAGCGGGCATTACGCACCGATCCTAGCCCTCCACAGTGTCCGGTGGGTCGGACGACGCCCCGCCCGAGGTCCGGGATCGGCTTATTTATTGGGCTCACACGTCACCCCCTCTGGACATCCAGGTATTGGCGGACAGTGCACTGCCTTAGTACAAAGTACTGGTGGCCAACGTTAGCCAGGGATGTGAGGATTTATGTCTCCTTCTGCTCAGTGTGTGCCCAGTGTAAGGCGCCCAGACACTTGCCCAGGGGTAAATTACAACCTGCCCGTTCCACAACGACCCTGGTCTCACCTCTCGGTGGATTTTGTTACCGACCTTCCTCCTCACAAGGGAATACCACCATCCTGGTGGTCGTGGATCGGTTCTCGAAGGCCTGCCGTCTCCTTCCCATGCCGGGTCTTCCTACTGCCCTACAGACCGCTGAGGCCTCTATTTACTCACGTCTTCCGGCATTACGGGTACCGAGGATATAGTGTCTGATCGAGGCCCCCAGTTTACCTCCAGAGTCTGGAGAGCCTTTATGGAACGGTTGGGGTTTCGTGAGCCTTATCGGGTTACCACCCGGAGAGTAATGGGCAGGTGAACGAGTCAACCAGGATGTGGGTATGTTTCTGAGGTCATATTGTCAGGGCCGGCCGGAGGAGTGGGCGAGATATGTGCCCTGGGCTGAGATGGCACAGAACTCTCTCTCGCCACTCCTCCACTAAACTAACCCCTTTCCAGTGTGTGTTAGGGTACCAGCCGGTTCTGGCACCTTGGCATGAGAGCCAGATCGAGGCCCCCTGCTGTGGATGAGTGGGTGCGGCGCTCAGAGGAGACGTGGAACGCTGCACACGTCCATCTGCAGCGAGCCATCCGTCGACAGAAGACGAGCGCCGATCTCCACCGCAGTGAGGGGCCAGTGTCGCACACCTGGAGATCGAGTCTGGCTCTCAACCAGAAACCTGCCCCTCCGCCTGCCCTGCCCGGAAGCTGGGTCACGGTTTGTGGGCCTTTTAAAGTCCTGAGGAGATTGAACGAGGTGTGTTACAGGTTGCTAACTGCCCATTGATTACAAGAATATTAACCCCTCGTTCCATGTGTCTCTCCTCAGGCCGGTGGTAGCTGGTCCACTCCAGGACTTTGAGATAGAAGAGACTCCTCCGCCCGTTGGACATCAAGGGGGCTCCGGCTACACTGTTCGGACCATCCTGGATTCGAGACGCCGGATGGGGGGTCTCCAATATCTCGTGGAGTGGGGAGGGGGTACGGCCCGGAGGAGGAGCGGTGCTGGGTGCCGAGGAGGGACATTCTGGACCCGTCCCTTCTGACCGAATTCCATCGTGGTCATCCCCTACGCGCCCCTGCTCCGCGTCCTAAGCACCCTATTCGAGTTCCTTGTGTGAGTTTAGGTGTTGTATGTAATTGTTTTACTGTCGTGTGGTAGTTTTGGTCGTTATGTTTTGTTCTCTCCTTGTGTCGTATGCTGTATTTTTTGGAGAGTCCTGCCTTTTGGCACACTTACTTGTGTATAGTTTAGTGTGCGCCATTTTTCTTACTGTGGCCTGTGGCGTTGTTTGGCGTGTTTCTACAGGACTACACTAAAGACTATTTGGATTTATTCTCTGTGTCCTGCGTGTGATTCCACATCCCACTTCACTCCACCCTTGACAGGATATAGATACTTTGTACCTGTTTCCTCCAGCATCTTCACAAGGTCCTTTGCTGTTGTTCTGGGATTGATTTGCACTTTTTCGCACCAAGGTACGTTCATCTCTAGGAGACAGAACACATCTCCTTCCTGGAGCGGCATTACAGCTGAGTGGTCCCATGGTGTTTATACTTGCTGTACTATTGTTTGTACAGATGAACTGGGTACCTTCAGGTGTTTGGAAATTGCTCTGCAAGGATGAACCAGACTTGTGGAGGTCCTGTGGAGTTTTCCTGAGGTCTTGGCTGATTTCTTTAGATTTTCCCAAGATGTCAAGCAAAAGGCACTGAGTTTGAAGGTAGGCCTTGAAATACATCCACAGGTACACTCCAATTGACTCCAAATGATGTCAATTACCCTATCAGAAGCTTCTAAAGCCATGGAATTTTCCAAGCTGTTTAAAGGCACAGTCAATTTAGTGTATGTGAACTTTGACCCCTGGAAGTGATACAGTGAATTATAAGAAATAACCTGCTGTAATCAATTGTTGCGAAATCTATTCTCTATGTCATAGAAAGTAGATGTCCTAACCGGACTTGCCAAAACTATAATTTGTGGAGTGGTTGAAAACGAGTTTTAATGACTCTAACCTAAGTGTATGTAAACTTCCAATTTCAACTGTAAGTTATTTGTCAATTTCATTATCAGCATTGCTGTACATACATCCTACATAGACAGTGAGTGTACACCAGCTTCAAGAAGTCAGTGGCGATATTAGCATCTAAATCTTGATGGGGCAAACTCCATTTTATTTTATTTTAGTGCATGCCAGCAACCTACTACACAACACAAGACAACACTAAACACATGCATGTGCACTATCATAACGTGACAACAGTGCCTACAAACTGTTAGGGGCTACATAAAGCTGTCCCAACAGCAGAGCATTCTTTTCAGCACCATGGAGTGAAACCTTACCACCGCTTACACCTGGCTATCAGCGGAGCCTTGTCTGGCTGCGAAACAGTACATTTAGCTTCAGTTTACTGCCTTGAACAAAAACATAGCTGATATGGCTGACTTGCTTAAACAAATGTGTTTTCTACTGACAATTGAGATGTACAAACTATGGCATAAGGGGGACTACGGATAAGAGGCAATCCGTCATTTGATTAAGACATTAATGAGTTAGTCTAGGACGGACCGTAGTCAATATAACTATTTGTTCAGCTACTTTGAAATGTACACGCGACAGAATTCAGAACATGGGCGTTCTTACAGTATTCTCCCTGTACACCAAGTCAGAAATCGTAGGATAAATAAAGGGGCATATAAGCAGACAATGAAAGCTCTTACAATATTCGATGATGACATTTCTCGAAAACAGGGCTATAGGCTACATGTGCACCACCAAGTCAGAACAGTAGGCTAAGTTATAGGGAGACCAAATTATTAGGTGAGGCACATGGTATACTAACAGCTTACTACACAACATACCCTTAGTATGCTACTTCCAGCTACAGTATACATATCTCCCTGGCATATTAAAAATAATTTATGCAGCAGCATACAATACATTTTTGGACTCACCTTGTGTGTGCTGTGCTCACTTGAAAGGAAGGTGGCGTACTGCATGCGGTCCTTGTGGGCAAATGTTGTCTTAAACTTGCATCAAAGTCTGGCATTCTCTGGCTTTATGGTGCTTTCAAGACAACTGGGAACTCTGAAAAACAAGGTTGAATCATGACTTCAGTGATCCTCAGGTTGAGCTCTAGAGGCCCGCGAGTTCCTGACTTGGAATTCCGAGTTGATGACCGTTCAAACGATATTTTCCAGTCGAGCAAGTTTTCCCAAGCTCCCAGTTGTTTTGAACTACTGAAGTCTGAGATTTCCCAGTTCTGAGTTTCAGTAGTTTTGAACGGCAGAAGTCATGCTGATTGACAATGTTACAATATTTGCAAACTGATATGTGACACGTACTAATGCTAAAATAATATAAAACAGTGCAAAAATTTAATAAATATATATACATGAATAAATATATATTTATTTTGTTGAGGTAAAGAGGTGTGGCTCAAAACAGTGGGGAGCTCTGCCCCACCTGCCCTGAATGACGGGTCGCCACTGCTATAAGTACATTGACATGTTTCTCATTTAGCAGACGCTCTTATCCAGAGTGACTTACAGTTAGTGCATTCATCTTAAGATAGCTAGGTGAGACAACCACATGTCACAGTCATAGTAAGTACATTTCTTCTCAATAGATGGGTTGGTTGTTTAGCAACAAAACCAACACATGCCCAACTATGGGGCAAAACAGACAGGGCTGGCTTAGACTGTTGACAACATGTCAACTATATTTAGTCTGCAATGTTTGTTGTTGTCTCTCAAATATATAATTACAGTTGTTGGTTAGCTTTAAGCTTACATTTTTTGCTATATTAGTAATGACATGAAATCATCAAAACACCAAAACAAGACATGGTATCAACGAACGAGATGGAACTAGTTGAAACGAAGTCACTTACGATTCCCCCATGGCAGTTTGTTGCTGCATTGCTGGTAGCCATCTGGCCATCCAGAATCACAACAACCCATTTAAGCATGAGCATCGTTTACGTGATGTCAGCTAACCCATCTATAAAGTAGCTTTCAGCTAAGTCTGAGCTAGTAAGGGGAAAGACAAGTGCTAGTAGACAGGAGAGGTTTGTCCCCATGATAACTCTGGTCTCATTAAGCAGGTGACGGGGACAATCTGCTAGTGCTGTGTCAACAAGCTTTCAGTGGCATCAGCTTGACCAGGCAGGGGCATGGACAATCTTCTAGCTGTGAGGGATCAAGCTTTCACTTGCATCAGCTTGAAAGTCAGGTGCTCATCAACTGATTATTTTATGACTATGTGAGAGAAACATACCTGGAGGAGGTGAGACGCAATAAAAAGTTATAGCTACTTTTCTAACGGGACAAGCAAGAAGGGAATACTTTTACACTGTCAAGACAGTTGACATCTTCATATGTTCTCAGGGTTTTATATAGCTACGATATCTAAATATTTCTGTAAACTTCAAGGGCAAATACGAAGACACTTTAATGGTTTAACAGATATTTGCTTAAATAAATATAAGTCTGTGACTTATCTATGGGGATAACTGAAATAACCAGGTCATATTTCTTCACTATTATACATTAGACTATAGGCAATGATTAACTGCACATTACATTTCCATCACTAGTAGACACTCTTATCCAGAGCGACTTACAGGAGCAATTAGGTTACATGACTTCTTGCTCAAGGGAACATCAACAGATTTTTCCACCTAGTCAGTTCAGGATTCGAACCAGCGATCTTTCAATTACCGGAGCCAACGCTCTTAACCGCTAGGCTACCTGCCTTCATCCCAGCTAATTCCACAACAGCATTTCATTTCACAGACATGATTCTACTACACATTTGGCTTATTGATTGTCATTGAGTAAGTGAAAGTCAACTACATCACATGTTCAGTGAAGCAGTGGAATGAACCAACCAGCTGGGGAATCGAAAAACAGAACAAAATGGTGTTGGTGTTATATCCTAACGATGCTGTACTTCTGGGTAGGAACTTTGACACATTATAATATTGAGTTACAGTTAATAGCGCAGGGTCAGAGTTTCCCGTGAAATGCTCCTTCTTTGTATGGCTCCTGTGTCACTGTTCCTGTGTCCTCCCATTGGAACTAGTGGTTGTTCAAATGCAGAGATCAAAGAACTTCCTAGCCCTTGATGGTAGGATGACCTGTCTGTGCTCTGTCCCTTCTACCCTGTTCTCCACCCACTACCTGAGAACTGGAGGGTAACGCACCTTAAGGGAACCAACACCAAGACAATACACCACCGCATTTCAGGGTGCATACAATGTTAAACTACTAGTAGACCACTAAGAATAATAAGCTATCTGAAATATTTGACTTCTAACCTTGGTCCAATGTTATTCAATTGTCCAATGATAGTTTTAATATGAGCATGAATAGGCCACACTTCCACTATTGTGTAGTTTATATCACTTTAAGTTTGAATGAATATTTTATTGAGTCCAGTAATTATAGGTGTAAGTAAAAAATAATATGAATAGCGCCTTAGAGGCAGGTTTCTACCTGATTTCAACAAACATGCCTATACCCAGAGCCGGTCCCGTGCGTGCACAGTTGGTAGAGCATGGCACTTGCTATGAGGTTGGCGGGTTCAAATCCCATGGGGGACCAGTCCAAACAAAATATGCACTCACTACTGTAAGTCACTCTGGATAAGAGCGTACTAAATGTAAAAATGTATAAGCGGTTAAGAACGTTGGGCCAGTAACCGAAAGGTTGCTGTTTTGAATCCCTGAGCGACTAGGTGAAAAATCTGTCAATGTGCCCCTGAGCAAGGCCACTTAACCCTGTAAGTCGCTCTGGAGACAAGTAGTCTGTAAATGACTAAAACGTAAATGTCTGTAAACCAGCCTTAAAACTAAAGATCCCAAAGCACATACAGCAGGCTATAGATCAAGTAAGGTTCATGGCATTTATAGTCACTGTAATATGTATCCACCTTCTGGGATGAGAAGAAAACTTCTCAGTGGAGTTGTGTATAATATATATATATATATATATATATATATATATATATATATATGTATATATATATAGACAAAATAAGATGAAACAGGGATTGTGCAAGGAAGGGTAGGTATCTGTTATACGTGTGGTTTGAACTGACCCTGCATATAACATGGTACTGGAACAACCTGTATATAACATGGTACTGGAACTGACCCTGTAGTAGCATGGTACTGAACTGACCCCTGTATATAGTATGGTACTGAACTGACCCTGTATATAGTATAGTGACTGGAACTGACCCTGTATATAGTATGGTACTGAACTGACCCTGTATATAGTATATGGTACTGAACTGACCCTGTATATAGTATGGTACTGGAACTGACCCTGCATATAGTATGGTACTGAACTGACCCTGTATATAGTATGGTACTGGAACTGACCTGTATACAAGTATGGTACTGAACTGATCCCTGTATATAGTAGTGGTACTGAACTGACCCTGTATATAGTATGGTACTGGACTGACCCTATATATAGTATGGTACTGGAACTGACCCTGTATATAGTATGGTACTGAATCTGACCCTGTATATAGTATGGTACTGGAACTGACCCTGTATATAGTATGGTACTGAACTGACCCTGTATATAGTATGGTATTTTCTGAACTGACCCTGTATATAGTATGGTACTGAACTGACCCTGTATAGTATGGTACTGAAACTGACCCTGTATATAGTATGGTACTGGAACTGACCCTGTATATAGTATGGTACTGAACTGACCCTGTATAGTATGGTACTGAACTGACCCTGTATATAGTATGGTACGAACGGACCTGTATATGGTATGGTATTGAACTGACCCTGTATATAGTATGGTGTGAACTGACCATATATATAGTATGGTATTGAACTGACCCTGTACATATAGTATGGTACTGAACTGACCCTGTATATAGTATGGTATTGAACTGACCCTGTATATAGTATGGTATTGAACTGACCCTGTATATAGTATGGTACTGAACTGACCCGATATAGTATGGTTTGAACTGACCCTGTATATAGTATGGTATTGAACTGACCCGTATATAGTATGGTATTGAACTGTTGTATATAGTATGGTACTGAACTGACCCTGTATATAGTATGGTATTGAACTGACCTTGTATATAGTATGGTAGTTGAACTGACCCTGTATAGTATGGTATTGAACTGACCCTGCATATAGTATTCTTACTTTCTCTGTTGTTATTTTCTTTCTCTTGTTTCGTCCCTAACGTATTATTTTTAGTAATATCTCTATTGATTCCTGGGTTGCTGGGTGTAGAGTCTGCAAGAAAGGCATTTCACTGTACTTAGCAAAAACTTGACGATTAAATAACTCAACCACCTGCTGTTAATATCATGTCACCGTGCTAGGTTGCTAGGTTGCTTCGTTTGAATGTTTTTTTTTTTAACTACAACTTAGTTAACAGGTTGAGGTTTGTCTACAATGTTCATACAAATGTTGATATATTGTTGCAATAATATTGGTTTGTAGTTGTATGCATTTCTATTACCTAATGGCACCAGGGGATTTCATTCCTCTAATCTTTGAACATTCTTGTACAACAAAAATTATTCAGAGACCATGCCACAATATCTTAAAGTAAAATGGGGGTTGCAAGTATTTAAAACACGTATTAACCAATTAACTAGTGCATGTAAAAATGTATAAAGTCAGTTCATTCATCTCCAGGATGTTATTCTTTTTTATAGTTGTTGTATCTACAAGGATGTGTTTTTTTAAATCCAGTGGTCACTGCAAAAATAATATAATAGGACTGTATGCCCATACAACTCATTTAGCTAACAAGATTTCAGTGTTTACATGAGGCATAATACCAAAACAAATGTCCATACACATGCAGGTATTAAAAAATATGGCTGGAAAAAAAAATGCACCTTTTAAGAGACCAATGACATCATGCTTAGCCAGCACTTGTGACAGGCTGACAAATCAGTCTGAATATAGAGAATCACCCACTGTGGGGGGTTATCTTGGTGTTTATGGATTTATGGCAGATTTATTGTTTTACTGAGATGACATGTAGTTTCGTGTCAGACAGCTTGCTGAATATGCTTGGCTATGAGCTCAGTAGTGGCTGGGGAGGTATTAGAGGTTGTCATGACATTTCCAGATGTTTCCTCTGGATGTGTAGAGAGAGTTGTAAAAGGCCCACCATGGTTGCTCCCTGCCCAGTCACGTGAACTCCATGATTAGGGCCTAATGAATTTATTTCAATGACTGATTTCCTTATATGAACTGTAACTCAGTAAAATCTTTTGAAATTATTGCATGTTACGTTGATATTTTTGTTAAATATGAAGTAAAAGATGCAGACTTTTTTGCCATGTACATTCTGTGGATCTTTGTCACCTGTCAGTTGAATCATTAACTAAAGCCAGGCCATGAAGCTATAGTTTATGGAAAGTTTAATCATGGTGGGTTGTAAAGATTGGGCCTTTATGCGCCTCAGCCAGTACCCATTGCATAGTCTTACCTTTGACACAATTAGCATGAGTTCCACACCTTTCACTTCGACCTCACTTGGAAGCTACAAACCTGGAAGGCAGGTAGCCGGAGGTGGTTGCTGTTTTGTATTTTTGTTTTATGTATGTTGGAATATAACTGCCTGGGAATATAATGCTTCATTAGTAAAGGTAGTGTTAAAGGTTGTGCAACACACCTCTATTGTCCAGGTATGCTAATTTGGCTTCTCCTGCAGCATTTGCATAGTTCTAAGAGTGTGGATGCACTGGGTGTCTTCTTCTGGTCATATGGGTAGGGCTACGGATAGATCCAGGCATCTCTTGCCAGGTGTACAATGAGGTTTCATTGTGACTGTAAGAGGAAGTGGGAGAGTTCTAGGTCCATTTCCTTTCTTAGACTAATCAGCTTTTTACAGTATGTTACAAAGTGGACAACCCAAATGGTAATATACCAAATATGAATACAATTATTAATTGTTTTGGATATAAATTGTTAGTAGTTTATATCATGCCAACAATAATATGATACTAAAATGGAGTACTGAGTGCTTATTTACCAAAACACTAGCCATTTCAGTAGTTATTTTTATAGTGCATATATTTATGAGTAAAAAGCCTTATTTTTACAATTGATGTGGAAATAGTTAAACTAATTTTTTACATAGAAGTTATTTCATGAAAAAATACCCGTAAATGTCATGAAATGTAGCAACCATTGATTTGAGTTTTTTTTTTATCACAATATGTACTTTACTACATTTAGAAGATTTGAAAAAGTTGTCTTCTCAAAACGTATTTTGTAATAAGTCCTTGTACACATTTACTAAGATCCACAATGAAAATCAATTTACGATTAGAGCCATTGCTACACTGCTAAATGCACTTTGTGTAGCAAATTGTAATTTCAGAATTGGGGAATTGACTATATACTGTGAGACAGGTTACATTATGAAGTGTTTTCTTCAGATTACCGATAGCAATGGTATGAATAATAAACATTGGCAAAGATGAGGTTTAAAAACAATCAACATTTACTAAGCTGACATTGCAATTCATACTGTACAAATATAACAATTATATGTAGTCTATTTTACACTTTAAAAAAAATAGTTTAGTAAGTATATTTACATGTATTTACATTCTTCATTACATTTTGTGACTTGACCTATGTAATGATTATAGTATATAGTGACAGGGCTCAACCCTAGTTCCTGGAGAGCTACCCTCCTGGATGCTGCAACCTGCCTGAGGTGCCCTCTGAGGTTGACTCCACCTGCTTCTGAGAGACTGTAGGTTTGCCAACTCCCGGTTGTAACTAACCTCATTCAGCTTATCAACCAGCTAATTATTAGAATCAGGTGCGCTAGATCAGGGTTGGAGTGAAACCTACAGGAGGGTAGCCCTCCAGGAACAGGGCTGGGAGGAAACCCACAGAGGGTAGTCTCCAGGAACAGGGCTGTGAGTGAAAAGCTACAGGAGGGTAGCTCTCAGGAACAGGGTTGGAATTAAAACCTACAGGAGGGTTGCTCTCCAGGAACAGGGTTGGAGTGAAAAAACTACAGGAGGGTAGCTCTCCAGGAACAGGGTTGGAGAGCCCTGGATATACTAATTAACTTTATCTGGAAATGTTGAAGAAAACATATGAAATAATAACCAGAACAGTTTGAAATGGAATAATTTACAGTTGTCCCCCAGCAGCGTCCATATGTTTTGAAACAACTATTGATGTACTGATAGTAATCCTGGGATGTTTCTTCTCCTCTCGTCACCCTGTTCCTTATCATACTGTAATGCTTCCACCTAGTGGTCCAGTCTGATAATGAAGTCACTGTGTATGATACAATATCAAAATACAGGTGAAATAATGCCCTATGTGTCGCTTCTAGTCTCTACGACTATACAACAAAATAAATCTATCGACCAAATACAATCATATTGAATTGTTAAAAATGATCAGTCATTACGGTTGCATAGTTGCATATTTCACATTGAAAATCGAGTGCTATTGAAATGTAATGCCATAACACGTTGAATATCGCATAGCAATACCATGTTCTTTATACATAGATATCATCCAACTCCAGTGATAGTTACTTTCTCTGGCTTGAAGCTGGTGCAATCGGTCTGCAGAATTCTGTGGTAAGACAATTTCACCATCTTACAAAATATTACATTATAATCATAAAGCGGTGTTAAAATAAAATACTTGTTACTGAACACTTAAACTATGATGAAATTACTACAACTGTGATATGGTTGGCTACCAACTACTCTGTAAGATGAATGAACTAACTGTAAGTCTTAACTATCACTTAATAAACTATGATGAAATGTACTGTGTGTCATTCTCTGCTGGAATTACCGTAATGGGAGGTGTCTTGATCTGGATGGGTTGTGGTCTCCTTCTGTGGCATTTGGTGCATAAATTCATGCATCTCAATGTAGTTGTTCTCCTCCACATCTAAAACACAACAGTGTAGTTTGGGAAAAAAGAATGTTCCACGTAAATGTTCCATGTGAATGTTCCAAAGAAAATGCAACAAAACGCATGAAGGAGATACTAAATTCAGTCTGACTTTTACCTTTTTTATTTTTCTGACACCTCTTTTCGAATTCAGAATGGCGACAGCCAGAATGCCATCAGTGCAAAAATGCAAAGAGCCCAAATGCAGCTACATCTGAAATGTGACCTTTTTCCAAAACAGATGCCACAGTTTAATTGTAAATATATTCATGATCTTAAAAAAGGTACTTTGTTATGTAGTACCCTATCCCCTGAATCATATTTGTGCCTTCAAAACTTGGCTCAATACATACTGTGCTACTCAATTAAAGGACAAGTAACAGGCAGGTCTACTGTACTGTCCAGAGAGAATGGTTCTGGACCAATAGTATGCAGAAAGTGCATGATGAGTTACTGTACCTCTGCATGTCGGGAGAACTGGTCTGAAGTCTTCTTCACTTATTTCATTCATTGCCACACAGGTCAGGTGTCAGGCATATGGCTGTCAGGGAAAGAACAGGACCTGAGCTCAAGGTCCGATTGGACCCGGTCCAGGCCATCACAATTCTGTCTCCTTTATCAACAGAGCAAGTCAGAACAACTCTCCATCAAAAGTACAGGACGTTACTTTGGTTTGGAGACAGGTTCTGAAATGTAAATCATTCATGTCATACAAATATACAATCACACAGTGCAAAGTCAATCAACAAGCTACAACAGAGAACATTATTTTCAGTCGAAATGAAGCAAATAAATTAACAAATGGACAACAAAGAAAAGAAAGCCTAAATAAATCTAATGGGGGAAAACTCTAATTAATACGTTAAAGGGGCAATCTGCAAAATGGTACATCCATTTGGACTTAAATTTATGATATACCCATTGATTCTTACATTTACATTTTAGTCATTTAGCAGATACTCTTATCCAGAGTGACTTACAGTTAGTGAGTGCATAATTTTTTTTTTCATACAGGCCTGGGAATCAAACCCACAACCTGGCGTTGCAAGCGCCATGCTCTACCAACTGAGCTAAGGAGGCCTAGTACAAAATGCCTCTTGAGCTTAGTTCAACGCAATATCTCACACAGAACCCCAAATATAAGCCTGTTTTTACTCCATTGTTTATAAACAATGTAATGTAAACAAACACTGTTTAGCCACAAAACATGGTTACAACGCTAATTTTGATATCATGGATGGTTTTATTTATTTATTTTTATTTAACTAGGCAAGTCAGTTAAGAACAAATTCTTATTTACAATGACGGCCTACCAAAAGGCAAAGGCCTCCCTGTGGGGACTGGTGGGTTTAAAAAAACTAAAAACTAAAATATAGGACAAAACACATCATGACAAGAGAGACACCACAACACCACATAAAGAGAGACCTAGAGACAACCACTTAGCATGACAGCAACACATGACAACACAGCATGGTAGCAACACAACATGGTAGCAGCACAAGACATGGTCAGTCCTTGCATCCATAGCTCAGTCAATGAATTTGAGAGTAGATACATTTTACTGCCCCCATCCTCAGCTGTTTACCAAAACAATGGCTGGGTTTACACCGTTATTGTTTTGAAATGCAGATTGCCCTTTAATCAACATAGATGGGTATGCTTGTGCTAAATCTTCATTGACAAATGTCAAAACTTGCAATAATTTCAAACAACCCACTCTAGAATAATGAGCTCAATGTTCCGCACGGATAGAAGAGCCCATCTTTATGGTATTGTGACACTGCCATAATTTCCACTGTCTCTTTTCAGTCCTGCATAAAACTGTCATGAACCATTTAGAAAGATCTCACACCTATCCATTCAAATTAACAAGCTGTACCATTTTTAGCTATTAACATATTTGTATTAACAGTTGTGTTTCCATCTACATCAGAGAACTCAGCGTATAAGTACATTTTAGGTGAAGGAATAGAGTCTCTACTCGCCCAACTACTCTGTAGTGATGTCCTCTGCAACAACTGAAAATAAAGCATTTCAATAGAAAAGATGAGCTAAAAACTATTGTTTTATATATTTTTGGAATCAAGAAAACTATTCAGCCTACCTACATAAAGCATGTAGAGATGAAGAAGCAACATCCATAGTTGGAAGCCTACCACTACACGTTAAAGCTCTCAGAGGCCGGGTGAGGACATGTTTGTAAAATAAAGTTTGGCAAGACATTAACGTGTAGGTGTCATCACGCCTACACGGTTATGTTTCCTGCTATGGGGAAATGGCCCTCTAATGTCAGTAGCGTGGTTGAAGACATGAAACCACAGCATATGGGTTTGAGGATGGAGAGTATGTGCCAATGTTCAAACAATGATGTATGGTCTGCATTCTACAAGTTTCACAAACTGAACAGAGAACTGAAAAAAAAAAACTATTTTGTGCTTTACAACTAGCCACAGTGTAAACCCACATTGAGACTTCTCTCCATGAAGAGCAGGCTGACTACAGGCCAGGTCGAGCTACTGAGTTGGAGAAACAGCCACACTAATAAGTGTTGCTGGGACGTGTTCATATTCATGTTGTTCTGTTGCTTTTATAGCTACTCTGCAAAACAAACTCATTAAACCACTCTATATAAATATATAATAATGACCTGCTAAACCACCCAATGCATTTTACACTCTGGGAGTTTAACTTCGTGGTTTTCCTTTCTCGTGATACGCATCAGACAGATCATTTTCACATCAGAAGTAGCTCAGTTAATACATCTTGCTAGAACAGTGTACTTGCAATGCAAAGTCCCATTTCTTTTTTCGTATGCACGAAATCAGTCATTTCTGACAAGACAATTAACGATGCAATGGAAGGCATTTTCTTGTCTTAATCTTAATAGTTTGGCTACAACTGAGGTTGTAGCAATAGGTTGTAAACTGGTATGGTGTATTAAACAATTATAATGCAAAGTGAGATACCTGTATGTGTTTTTCTGCTTTGAATAGAGGTCATGATGATTAATCCCTGAAAGAGGCACTTCTGCTTCCAACTTTAACCCTCACGTTGTCCTCGGGTCAAAATGGACAACGTGCGGGTTAAAAGAAACTGAGGGAGATTATTTATGAAGCAACAGTATTTATTATCGTATATGTACAAAAAGATTAAGTTAAAAAAGTATGAAATGTTACAAAATATCACATAAATTAAATACTTAGAAAAAGTCACACTTATGCTATTTTGAAAGTCACCTGATACTTAAACAAAGTAATTTCCACAATCTCAAAACGTGGTTCTCTGTCAAAACATTGATTTGTGGTACTCTTTCATGGAAAAATGGATACAAAGCTGAAAAGAGGGAAAACATATTTTGTAGGAGAATGAATTAAAATGTGTGTAGGACATTTCTGGGCTCATGTAAATATACAATTTATCCTAACAAATGATCTAATCAGGCAAGTCGCAAAGCGGGAATGAAGTCAATTGTCTGGCATACCAGGGAAGGCGGAAGATCAATAGTAGATGTGGAACATGAACAAACAGGGTTCCGTAATCACTCTTTCAACTGATGACACTGTTCTGGTAGTGGTCATAGGCTACACTCCCGGCCGAGATTCTGGCCGCTCAGGGTCCAGCGCTGTACTGGAAGACCATCTCCCTCTGAGGAGCATGTGACAGTCTCATGAGGCAGACAGAGGTGAGACAACACTGGCTCTGACACCGGGGACAGACACAAACACAGAGACCCTACTGCCATGTAGCATGATCTAACAAAACACTGGCAATATATGGTCTTAATGACCACAGGATGGATGCAGGATGATTGGTAAACAAAAAGTGAAGATTAGGTAGCACGGACTCTGCACAACAGTGTTCCTGAATTATATATTTAATAGGTAATTCCAGAGTCGCCTGGTAACTGTCAGTAAGTTATTATTAAAGAACTCAGAGCGATTCACATAATCCCGAGGGAATTAGATCTCCAGTCTTTCCAGTTTTGAAGTGCAGAATAGTATGACTTTTTCAATGTAATATACTGTTTGCAGTAGACGGAATGACAAAGATTCCAGATAAGATAACATGATGATCATCTCAGTGAGATTACAGATATAGCACTAACTGTAGAGCATATATTATTTTAGAAGTAGCATGTAATAAATATGTTAGGTTACATGTGCTTATTCTGAAAATAATATTTAAAGATAATAGCATTATATCAATAAATTGTCATATCAATCACATTAATGCTAAGCAAAAATAGTGACCATCAAAATATTTTATAGATTTTATTTTGTTTTTTCCATGGCTAAACATGTAAGAGGTAGATAATAATACCCTGTAATATAATGTCTTAACTTCTGCTGTTAACACCAGAACTATAATTATCATGGGGGATTTTCTCTGCCTGCACTAGAATTAGAAATAATGACCATGTCTTTAAAGGTTATATCAAATAGTGTGTTCAGGGGTGTAATTTAAAATAAGAATATCAGGGAGATGGAGATGCACAATAATTATAGACATTACGGAGCAGATGTGTGCTCTAACAGGTTGTTAGTCACTTATTATGATAGTATCTTTTGAAACTCCAGCTGACATATATTTAACCATTCTGAACCAGTGCAAAGAGCAGACCATATGACTGAACCTTACCGAAACAATAGTGTTAGGAATAACAACCCGCTAAGCCACACAATGAAGTGTTACGCTAGTTTAAGGGTTTCCCCGACGAAGCACAGTCTTATTTCAAAAGAGTACCCCATAGCTACCTTCAACAGCTCTCTGCTGCTGAGAACATGGACTGCAAAGACGGACTACTGAAAAACAATTGATAGTTGTAGTAAATTGCTAGAACCTCAGATATGTATGAAATAAGATCCCGTTATTTGAGAAACCCCACACTATCCTCTTATCTGCACAAAACACTGCTGGCTAAACAGACTGACAAAAATAAACCAAACAGAACCAATAAATCAACTGACGAAGTTACAGTTAGGCCACTAGCTGAAACTGCTAATAACTAATAATGCAGGTGCTCCAAGGCCCAGAGATACGAGACAAAATTCGGCAGGTATGCACAAAAGCTACAAACCATAGTGCTAGGCTAGTGGCTAGCTGCTGCTAACAAAGAGTCCTCCACTGCAAAAAACAATATAGAATCGTTAGGGACGTCACAAAATGGTTGCTAAAATCTTTCAGGATGGATGGTCCCGGCATGTCAGGAGGACGCTTTAGGAAGGGTATGGTTGAACATTCTTGGGATGCTGGGGATGGAGTTGTTAGTTCCGGTTTGTCCCTGAGGATTTTGGGATGTTGTGTATGGTCCTGAACATTCTTGGGTGTGTGTGATGGTTCCCTGGAGGTTTTGTAGTTCCGCTTGTCCCGCTGACGTCTCCTGATGTTTGCAAAGAAACGTTTTACCAGTAATGCACACCCTATTTCATTACAAATCATCCCTTTTATGTTGACAAGCCATAAGAGATTGGTGAACCACTGATCCAGTATAGCTCTTGTTTTTGGCAATGCTAGGACACACACATAGTGTTAACGACACAAGATTACATGGATGTATTAAACAGTAAATATTATTTAACATTCCCTCACCTGGGATTTGAACTCACAACCGTTGGTTACAACATCGATATTTATATGCATATGATCAGTGACTGATTTACTGTAGGCCCATTCCTACACTTTGTACTTCAAAGTAAATCTCAGCTCTGTAAAAAAAACATTATCATACTGATTCAGGAGTAACATTAAAACAGAATAATATTCACCACCATTAGACATCTAAACTGAAAACCCAAACCAAATTAATAATACATGGCTTGTGAAAAAACCCCCTTGCATTTTTCCCTATTTTACAACCTGGAATTAAAATAGATTTTTTGGGGGTTTGGATCATTTCACTTACACAACATGCCTACCGATTTGAAGATTCAAAATATTTTTTACTGTGAAACAAAAGAAATAAGACCAAAAAAACAGAACACTTGAGGTGTGCATAACTATTAACCCCCAAAGTCAATATTTGTAGAGCCACTCTTTTACAGCAATACACTGCAAGTTTTGGGGTATGTCTCTATAAGCTTAGGAATACATCAGATTTAATTTTAAGGCAAAACACTCATTTAAGGGATGAGTTCATGGTGTAAGCAATCTTTAAGTATAGGCCACAGACTCAGATTGAGGCCCGGGCTTTGATAGATTCCAAGACATTTAAATGTTTCCCTTAAACCACTTGAGTGTTGCTTAGCAGAAGTAGGTATTGTTGCTGGGAAGGTGAACCTCCCGCCCCAGTCTCAAATCCTGGAAGACTGAAACAGGTTCTCAAGAATTTCCCCTGTATAGGCATCATATTCCTTACAATCTGACCAGTTTCCAGTCCTGCCGATGAAAACATCCCCACAGCATGATGCTGCCACCACCATGCTTACTGTGGGGATGGTGTTTCGGGTGACTGAGAGGTGTTGGCTGTTTGCGAGACATAATTTCTTGATGGCCAAAAATTCAAATATTACAGAGTACCATATGTTTGGGGAGTTCCCACATGCTTGTAAAAAGTTTTTTTTTTTAAAATGGTATCTTGAGGAGCCAAATAGCTAAATAGATGAAAAACCAAAGTAATAATTATTAAATAAAGTCACCTGTGTGAAATCTAAGTGGACATGATCTGTCACATGATCAAAAAGTGGAAAGCAGAGTCTGCAACACCACTACAAGAGCACCACCAAGCAAGGACCATGAAGACAAGGAGCTCAAACAGGTCAGGGACAAAGTTGTGAAGAAGTAGGGCAGCAGGTAGTGTAGTGGGTAATAGCGTTGTCCCAGTAATCCGAAAGGGTTGCTGGTTCGTAATCCCCTGAGCTGACTAGGTGAAAAATCTGTCTGATGTGGCCTTAAGCAAGGCACTTAACCCTAATGGTTCATGTAAATCGCTCTGGATAAGAGCAACTTAAATAACTAAAAATGTGAAGTACAGATCAGGGTTATAAAAAAATATCAGAAACTTTGAACGGAGCACCATTAAATCTATTATAAGAATATGGCACCAACAAACCTACTGCAAGAGAGGGCCGCCCACCAAAACTCACGGACCAGGCAAGGAAGGCATTCATCAAAGAGACCAAAGATAACCCTGAAGGAACTGCAAAGCTCCACAGCGGAGATTGGAGTATCTGTCCACTCCACAGAGCTGGGCTTTAAGGAAGAGTGGCCAGAAAAAAGCCATTGCTTAAAGAAAAAAATATTTTGCAACTTCAAAGTGGCATGTTGTGTAAATCAAATGATACAAACCCCAAAAATTAATTCCAGGTTGTAGGCAACAAAATAGAAAATGCCAAGGGGGGTGAATACTTGCAAGCCATTGTACATTTACATATTACCTAAAGTGCCTTGGACCACTGCGCCACTCTAGGGGTCTTAGTCCCAGCTACATGGTCTGTAACCTGACTCGTTATGTCTAGGGTCTGTAACCTGACTCATTATGTCTAGGGGTCTGTAACCTGACTCATTATGTCTAGGGGTCTGTAACCTGACTCATTATGTCTAGGGGTCTGTAACCTGACTCATTATGTCTAGGGGTCTGTAACCTGACTCCATTATGTCTAGGGGTCTGTAACCTGACTCGTATGTCTAGGGTCTGTAACCTGACTCATTATGTCTAGGGTCTGTAACCTGACTCATATGTCTAGCGGTCTTAGGCCTAGTTACATGGTCTGTAACCTGACTCGACTGTGTCTAGGGGTCTGTAACCTGACTCATTATGTTTAGGGGTCTGTAACCTGACTCATTATGTCTAGGGGTCTGTAACCTGACTCATTATGTCTTGGGGTCTGTAACCTGACTCATTATGTCTAGGGGTCTGTAACCTGACTCATTATGTCTAGCGGTCTTAGGCCTAGTTACATGGTCTGTAACCTGACTCATTGTGTCTAGGGGGCCTGTAACCTGACCTCATTATGTCTAGGGGTCTGTAACCTGACTCATTATGTCTAGGGTCTGTAACCTGACTCATTATGTCCCTAGGGGTCTGTAACCTGACTCATTATGTCTAGCGGTCTTAGGCCTAGTTACATGGTCTGTAACCTGACTCATTGTGTCTAGGGGTCTGTAACCTGACTCATTATGTCTAGGGTCTGTAACCTGACTCATTATGTCTAGCGGTCTGTAACCTGACTCATTATGTCTAGGGGTCTGTAACCTGACTCATTATGTCTAGGGTCTGTAACCTGACTCATTATGTCTAGGGGTCTGTAACCTGACTCATTATGTCTAGGGGTCTGTAACCGACTCATTATGTCTAGCGGTCTTAGGCCTAGTTGGTCTGTAACCTGACTCATTATGTCAAGGGGTCTGTAACCTGACTCATTATGTCTAGGGGTCTTAGTCCTAGCTACATGGTCTGTAACCTGATTTGATATGTGCATAAATGTGGGAAGTAAGCGGTGCAGACTAGGTGTTAAATGTATGTACCCAGGAGACAGCCATCTTACCGATGTCCAGGGCAAGCTCCTTCTTGACCTCTTGGTCAGCCAGTCAAAGCAGGTTATTATTTGTTTAGATGGTGACGAAAATTAAATATGTTGACAAAAAGGCATGCCTAAACTCAAGACTCAAAACCAAACAAAAGGCCTCATGGCTTGCAAGCTGGGGCACTCACTGATGATCACCTTAATTGCCCACCGGGTGCTATCAAGGCTTGGGTGTTTTAAGTAACCGGCAGAGCCACAGACCTTGACTCGGTTGGTGCTTCCACCGGGAGATGGAGTGTGGAAGTGTATCCTGGTAGAGTGTGTTGCCCAGCTGTTTGCTAACACCAAACTACCACCCCATCCATAACACTAGCCTACTGTATACCCTTCACTATAATATTTGAAAATGTATCTGTAACAGGTTGCTGGTCACTAATTTATATGATACTGTATATTTTGCTGTATAACTTTGACAGATATTTAATCGTATTCTTATACAGGTGCAGAGACTTGGGTAATTTTTGGGGGGCAGACAACATAAAAACCAACTATATGAATTATGCATGTTGTAGATTGAAATGCCTATATGACTTAAATGCTTATGGATCAAGAACCAATTAAAGGGTTAAAACAGAGCAGATACATTTCTTTAGTGCAAATGCTGTCCTTCTTAACTCTCTGCAACTGGTTTGGGTATGTCAATGACATGTGATGGAGATATAACTTCTCGTTGTGGCTATGTGGAGATTGGAGTAACAATGGAACTAGTGTTATCACTTGTTTGTGCTTATGACCTGATGCACATAGTTATGCAATAGTCAAAGGAAAACCATAGTGGCTTAAGGTCCAGGGAGGATGGCTGTTGGGGAAGGCTTAAATGTATGTGGTTAAGAATGGGTTATGGACATGGCATGTTTAAACCATGTTTAAGTATTGATTGATATGTTATATAATGTGTTATGAAATGATAAGGGTAAAACAGAATGAACATGATTGATACTTTGTACTCCAGATGCATGCCTGGATAGTGAATATAGTCAATACAGAGCGTGATTGTTCTTTAACGTACGTATGTATATAATTATTTGAGTCACGCCACCAATATAATGAGATAAGTGACAGAAGCCCCATTTAGAGAAGAGCACGTAGCCCTCGTGAGTAAACAACATGTGACACCGAAGGATGTTAATCATGTACATATAATGGAGTAACTGTGTAGGTTGTAAAAGCATGACTATGCATTTGTGTCTGTATAAAAGGAGAGCTCCGAGTCAGGGAAAACAGATGTTCTGCAGATCATCTCGGCTTCCGTTGCTTCGTGTAATAAAAGTATATTTTCATTCTACAAAAACCCTGGAAGAACTTTTGATTTTTAACAAGTATAGTGATAAAGACCAAATTTAAGAATGAAATTCACCAAAACAGTATTGATAATAATAATAACCTGCTGGCCACAAAATGCATTTTACACTCTGGGCCTAGTTTCACTTCCCTTGTTCTGATTAAACACATCGGGCTGTTTTCAGAACAGACTCACCAATAGCCACCTTTACCACAGCTCTGTCTGCTGAGAACATGCACTTCAAAGACTGACTACTGAAAAACACATCTTGATAGTTTGGTTACAACTGAAATGTTTTCTATTTGGAGACAGGTATCTAAGAAATTAAAATGAGCCTTAATCGTATGAGTGAGCTACACAGAGGTTTTGAGAATGCATCTGGTCTGAACAGATGTCATGATGACTCTTTCCTCTTTCCTGAAAGAAGCACTTCTGCTACTAACTTTACTGTAACCTGAGTAAACTCATCTAAAGGAAGAAGAGTATTCTGGTGAGGTGTGACATGAATGTAGTGGATCATTACAGTACATACTCACGTGAGTGTGTCTCTGCTTCGATGCACAACCTTCTGTTGTGCATGTGGGAATACTTTTCCTGCAGTATTGTGTATGTTGAAGAAAACAGCTCTGCGTTGTTAATCAAAGAGAAACTGAGGGAGATTATATATAAAACAAAAGTATTTATTCAACTATATTTACATCTGAAATGATGTCATCCTTGTAAAATAGCTTTTCAAGTTTAAAAAGAATGATATTGCAAGGCAGCTAGGCTATCACGTTCATCAATGTTTCTCTCTTGCATTGAGCAACAACAACACTCTGACATTGCCAGAGAAAGTACACACCCAAGAGAATGGACGGCAAACACACAATATTGCAAAAGATCCCAAACACTGAAAGCATCACAAAATTATATAATTAACATATTTAACAATCATCATCTTGTGTTTCAGACCAACGTCCCTCCATTTGGTTTGGAGGTATGGTTGAAAGGGCTAAAAGTTCATAATTTGAAGCAATACATATTTACAAAGGCTCAAATGACAACACAAACATATACAAGGGAGTAATACACTCCTATATTTTTGGTTTCTACTAAGTCCTGCTGAAAGTTGTCAGAAAAGATGTCTCATATGTCTGGTTGGTTGTCATTTCCATGTCCCCATGATTCTCTGGGCTTTCTTCCTCATAAAGACTAACAGCCATTTTGATCTCTCCATACGCCACCATCTCTGTAGCTTCGGCTTTCTGGTGGACTTCTCTCTTTCTTTTATTGAATACTTCAGTGTATACAACAGGTGCACCCTCATCATTAGAGCAACCTGCGGAAAGACCAGTTAGAAGACCAATAAAACGGTTGTCGATTCTGGCCATGAAACAAACATTACAGAATTTTACCTGAAGTAGTATTTCCTAATCTCAGTTTCCCAAAGAGACGGTTGACACCAACAAACACTGCGAGAAGAGTTCCAACAGCCAGAGCTATAGCCACTGTCACAGTTAGAAAATGAAACTGGGAGGAGAAAACTGAGACAAACAGAATTCTGAGAGTAGGATTAATCAACAGTGCCAACAGTAACCAATCAACAGAATGATCTTATCATGTCACGGTTTACTAAGCCAGAACCCAGAAGCAGACCAGGACAAGGTGAGTTGAAACGAAGGTGAGTATTTATTTAACAGCTTCAAAAAATGATGTAGAATAATCCAGGGGACAGAGCGGACGGTGGAGATGAGTTGGTGGAGGTGCAGTGGTAGATCCAAGAATGGCTCGGCAGCCGCCGACAACCAGGCAGGGGTTGGGTGAAGGTTCCGGGAGATTGACTGCAGATAGAAACAAAACGGAGGTAAGTACACGGCAAGCCAACCAGGTGCAAAACAACAAAACTAATGCTAGAAACTCCAAGGCTGATACACTGACAAACATACTGTTCATGGCTAACCATCCGGCAGGGAATGGATGTTAGGCCAGAGCCTAAGAAGGGTGATGATCAGGACCAGGTGTGCAGATTGCTGATGGGATGCAGGTGCGGAAATCAAGAGAGCTCCCCCGAGCGTTCCAGAACCCTCGGGAAACTGGAGATCACGAGCAGAAAAACTAGTCCACAGACAGGACCCGACTCAGACTGCCGGGATCGTGCAGTACCCCCCTCCGATTGAACGCCACCGGGGCGGACTCCCGGAGCGCCAGGATGGAGGCGGTAGAAGTCACTGATGAGGTCAGCATCTAGGATCTGTCGCCGAATCCAACTCCTCTCTTCAGGACCATACCCCTCCCAGTCCACGAGATACTGAAAACCCGGCCCCGCCGTCTGGAATCCATGATCGTCGCACCGTGTAGGCAGGACCACCTCGATCATCCGAGGAGGAGGAGGAGGAGGCAGGAGGAGGCAACAGAGGACTGAGGAAAACAGGCTTGGAGGCAGGAGACATGAAAGGTCGGGATGGACTCTGAGCGTCCTCGGGAGTTTGGAGTCGAACTGCCACCGGATTGATCACCTTCTCCACCACAAACGGACCAATGAACTCGGTAACAACTTCCTAGACTCAGTCCGTAAGGGAAGATCCCGTGTGGCCAACCAGACCCTATCTCCGATGGTGTAGGTGGGAGGCGGGGATCCGGCGACGATTCGCCTGGAGCTGATACCGGTCCGAAACTCTAAGGAGTGCCTTTCTGGCCCGATGCCAGGTCCGGTGGCAACGACTAATATGGGCCTGAACAGAAGGCACTGAGAGCTCCTTCTCTGAGAAGGGAACAAGGGAGGTTGGTAGCCATACAGGCACTGGAAGGGAGACATCCCAGTGGCAGATGTAGGGAGAGTATTGTGGGCATACTCAACCCAAGGCAACTGAGAGACCCAGGAGGTGGGGTTGGGAAGAGGCCAGGCAGCGTAGCGTGGATTCCATCTTCTGGTTGGCTCTCTCCGCCTGACCATTAGATTGGGGGTGAAAACCAGATGTGAGACTGACTGTAGCTCCAATGGCCAAACAGAAGGACTTCCAGACAGCGAGAGGTGAAACTGAGGGCCACGGTCGGAAACGATATCACTGGGCAACCCGTGGACCCTGAAAACCTCCCTAACCAGGATCTCGGACGTCTCCGAGAGGCAGAGGGAAGCTTGGCAATTGGCACAAAGTGGGGCGAACTTGCTGAATCTGTCCACGATAGTCAGAACGACCGTGTTCCCCTCAGAAGCGGGCAACCCAGTGACAAAGTCCAGGGCCAGATGCGACCATGGTCGCGGGAATAGGAAGGGGGTGAAGTAGTCCAGAGCTGGGCCGATTGGTACTCTTATTCTGCGCACACACTGGACAGGCAGCAACATAACCCCGAGTACCCTCGGCCATGGCAGGCCACCAAAAACGTCTGCGAAGAAACGCCATCGTCGAGCCACGCCAGGGTGACAAGCCATCTTGCTGGCGTGGGACCATTTGAGGACCGCAGGACGAACCGACTCAGGCACAAACAACCGACCGGGTGGACCGTTACCGGGACCGGGCTGCGTCCGAAGAGCGCCATCACCTCCTCCTCAATCTTCCACCTAACAGCTCCCACGACGCAGTTCCGGGGAAGAATTGTCTCGGTCTTGGACCCACTCTCCTCCGTCTTGGAGAACATCCGAGACAAGGCGTCCGCTTGCCGTTCTTAGATCCAGGTCGGAACGTCAGGGAAAAATTGAATCGTCCGAAAAAACAACGACCACCTGGCCTGACGGGAGTTGAGACGTCTAGCCGATTGCACGTAAGCAAGATTCTTGTGGTCAGTCCAGACAATAAACGGCTGCTCCGCCCCTCCAACCAGTGGCGCCACTCCTCCAAGGCAAGTTTCACCGCGGAAGCTCCCGGTTACCCACATCGTAATTCCTCTCCGCAGGCGAAAGGCGACGAGAGTAGTAGGCGCAGGGATGGAGTTTACTGTCCGTGGAGCATCGCTGCGACAGGATGGCGCCAACTCCCACATCGGACGCGTCCACTTCAACGACGAACTGACGGGCCGTGTCCGGTTGAGAGAGAATCGGTGCGTTGGTGAATCGCCTCTTCAAATCCAGAAACGCCGATCCGCCTCCGGATTCCACTTGAAGCTCCTGATACTGGAAGTCAAGGCCGTTAACGGAGCGGCCACACGGCTGTAATCCCGGATGAATCTGCGGTAGAAATTCGCAAACCCCAAAAATCTCTGGAGCTGCAATCTGCACCGGGCTTGGCCCATTCCAGAACCGCTCTAACCTTCTCCTGGTCCATCCTAATCTCTCCCCTGGAGATGATGTACCCGAGAAAGGATGTCGTGTGGGCGTGAAACTCGCACTTCTCGGCCTTCACGAACAGGCGATTCTCCAACAATCGCTGCAGAACCTGCCGGACATGCTGGACGTGGTCGGAAGGTTCCTTCGAGAAGATCAGAATGTCATCCAGGTAAACAAACACAAAGAGACCGATCATATCTCTCAGGACGTCGTTCACCATACTCTGGAATACCGCTGGAGCATTGGTCAGTCCAAACGGCATCACCTGATACTCGAGTGACCCATCGGTGTATTGAAACCCGTCAACCACTCGTCTCCCTCTCTGATCCGGGACCATGTGATACGATTGCGTAGGGTCTAGCTTGGTGAACACCGTAGCACCCTGTAAGGAGTCGAAGGCAGAACTCATCAAGGGCAGGGGATACTTGTTCTTGACCGTGATGTCATTCAACCCCCGATAATCAATACACGGTCGAAGAGAGCCATCCTTCTTACCCACAAAGAAGAATCCTGCCCCCAGGGGTGATGACGAGGGACGAACGAGACCAGCAGCTAGGGACTCCTTGATGTAGGTCTCCAAAGCCTCACGTTCAGGGCGGGAGATACTGTATAACCTTCCCTTGGGGTAGACAGCTCCAGGGAACAGGTTGATGGCACAATCATATGGTCGGTGGGGAGGGAGTGACAGAGCCTTCTGCTTACTGAACACTTCCCCCAAATCGTGATATGTCTCGGGAACCAGGGACAAATCTGGGGGTTTAGCCTCAATCACCTGACTGGGAACCGAATGGGGACAGGCAGTCTTGAGACAGTTAGCATGACAATCAAGGCTCCAACTTCGTTACCTTGCCCGTCACCCAATCGAACGTGGGATTGTGTTCCTTCAGCCAGGGGTATCCAAGGACCAGAGGAACATGGGAAGACGGCAGAATGAAGAATGAAATCATCTCCGAATGATTCCCCGACAACAGCATCTTAACCGGTTCAGTCCTCATCGTGATACGTGCCAGACTACTGCCGTTCAGAGTGGTCGCTTCAATGGCTTCCCGGCAATTGCTCCTTCGAAAGCCCCAGCTGTTCCACCAACTCGGCATCAAGAAAGCTTCCATCGGCACCTGAATCGATAAAAGCGTTAATCGCTAAGCTCTGATTCCTGTTCACAAGGGTAGCCGGGAAACGGGGTCTGACAGAGGGTATTGAGAGGTCGAAACTGGCTCGCTAAAAGTCCTCCCAACTTTAGCGAGCCGCGCAGTTTGACGACCGCCGGGAACAGGTGGCGAGGTAATGTCCCGAACCACCACAGTAGAGGCAACAGTTAGTCCTACGTCTGAGTTGGCGTTCCTCCTTGTTAACCCGTGCCGCCCTACTTGCATTGGTTCAGAATCGGGAGACAGGACCTCTCCACTAATCCTGTGTGGTGGACGATGATCGACGTATTCTGGTCCAATCTCTGACCCGACTGGAACCTGAGAAGCTGATCGATTGGACGGACCCCCATTGCTTCTCCCTCCTTCGCTCTCGGACTCGATTATCCACCCGGATAGACAAGGCTACCAAGCTGTCCAGGTCACTAGGCTCCGGATAGGAGATCAACTCATCCTTGAGCTGCTCCGACAGACCCTGGTAAAAGGCCGCTTGCAGAGACTCCTCATTCCACCCACTCTCCACAGCCAACGTCTTGAACTCGATCACGAAGTCGGCCACGCTGCGAGTTCCTTGGTGAAGCGAAAACAGGCGCCTAGCTGCGTCCCTCCCTCGGACGGAATGGTCGAAGAGCTTCCTCATCTCGGCCGTGAACCCCGGGTATGAAGCCATGCAGGGGTCTTGTCGTTCCCAAACGGCTGAAGCCCACTCCAGCGCTCGACCACGCAGCAACTCAATCACAAAGGCTATCCTAGCCTTGTCTGTGGCATAAGAGTAGGGCTGTAGATCGAACACTAACCCACACTGCATGAGGAAAGAACGGCATCTTCCCAGCTCCCCCTCATATTTATCCGGCGTCGGAACCTTGGGCTCACGGAAGGACACCGCTCCAGACGCGGCAGGCGGGATGGGTGAAACCGGTAGTGGATCCTCCACCGGAAACTTGCGCTGGTTCTGGACCTCCGTCAGACCGGTAGAAAGGTTCCGAACTGCCAACGCTGATCTCCTGTAGCTCCGTGCTATGATGGCCCAACATCTTCTCCTGATGGGTAATGGCATGGCGAACAGAGTCCAGGTCCGCTGGGTTCATTACTGGCTCGGATCGTTCTGTCACGGTTTACTAAGCCAGAACCCAGAAGCAGACCAGGACAAGGTGAGTTGAAACGAAGGTGAGTATTTATTTAACAGCTTCAAAAAATGATGTAGAATAATCCAGGGACAGAGCGGACGGTGGAGATGAGTTGGTGGAGGTGCAGTGGTAGATCCAAGAATGGCTCGGCAGCCGCCGAGCAACCAGGCAGGGGTTGGGTGAAGGTTCCGGGAGATTGACTGCAGATAGAAACAAAACGGAGGTAAGTACACGGCAAGCCAACCAGGTGCAAAACAACAAAACTAATGCTAGAAACTCCAAGGCTGATACACTGACAAACATACTGTTCATGGCTAACGATCCGGCAGGGAATGGATGTTAGGCCAGAGCCTAAGAAGGGTGATGATCAGGACCAGGTGTGCAGATTGCTGATGGGATGCAGGTGCGGAAATCAAGAGAGCTCCCCGGAGCGTTCCAGAACCCTCGGGAAACTGGAGATCACGAGCAGAAAAACTAGTCCACAGACAGGACCCGACTCAGACTGCCGGGATCGTTACATATCAGGCAAGTCAAATTCATCTGAATTCTTACAATGTGGGAATGAAACTGTCCTGACATTACCTGGGCAGGCCAAGGGGAGATCAATAGTAGTGTTGCTGGTGCTAACATTATTCTGAACCGTACAGGTCAGGGTTCCTGTCACATCACTCTTCAACGTGATGACACTGTTCTGGTAGACGTCATAGGCTACACTCCTGGTCAGATTCTGGCCGTTCAGGGTCCAGCTGTACTGAAGACCATCTCCCTCTGAAGAGCATGTGACCACGGTCTCTCCATGAGGCACACAGAGGTGAGACAACACTGGCTCTGACACCGGTGCTGACAGACACAAACACAGAGATACTGCCATGTAGCATGGTCTAACAACTTTCTTATGGTACTTCTTGGTATCTCTGATTCATGCTAGTATCATATTATACATTTCATACTGTAGCTATAATACTGGCAGTTATGTTTCAATTATCTCCCTTACAATAGGATACATTATTCTCTACATAAAAAAAGCTTATTTACCTTGTATCTCAAGTCGCATGTTGACGCTCCGCAACAGTATTCCCTCTGAGTTATGTATTTCCAACAGGTAATCTCCAGAGTCGTCCTCTATAACTCTGTCCAGTCTGAATATTGTATTATTTAAGAACTTAGAGCGATTCACATAATCCTGAGGCAATTTCAATCTCCAGTCTTCTCCAATTTTGAAGTGCAGAATACGATTTTCACCTTTCTTCAATTTAATTTTGTCTTCAGCTCTGTTTGCAGTCAGATGTAAGGACAAAGATTCTCCCAGAGCCCCATAGCATTGATGATCTCCACTCTCCTCAGTGAGATTACAGAACGTAGCACTAACTGTGGAGAATATATCATATTTTAGGCCAGCATGTCCATTTATTACTGTCTGAAGGTGCTTTTAAGAAATATTTGTATCAAAGGTAACAAAAATAGCATTGATCTATTGGAATACATACAAATTGGTATTTACAGTACAATTTCATCAATTATCATATATTTTTCAGATATTTCTGTTTTGTATCCTACCATGGATAAGCTTATGTTCAATACAATAGATTTCATTATAATCTTTGTAATATAATGTCTTACCTTGTGCTGCTGCTGTGGCCACCAGAACTAAAATTACCAGGGGGATCATTTCTCTTCTGCCTGCAAAAGAAGAGTGAGTTAAGCTACAGGATTAATATAGAATGATATACATTAGTAGATGATGATGATGCACTATAAATGAAAGACAGGCTTGTTGACAAGACAACTTACTGGCGTGTCAGGGAGAGAACAATTAATTATGTCACACATTGCTTGGTGTGAACGCCCACCCACAAGTACCTGTTTGCAAAAACAGAAGTGATAACTTATTACACATTGTGAGTTATCATTCACTAACATTTTCCTTCATGTAGTTTGATGAGAACAAGGGATTTTTGGACCATCTGTAAGTGTCAGCAGCACTGAAGCAGGAAGAGGAATAGTAATTGTCACGCTGTTAGAAATGGTGTGGTGTGGAATCAGGCGCAGAGGCAGATTGACAGTCCAACAAGACTTTACTGGAGAGTGCAAAATAATATCCAAAACAGCCAGAGGCCAAAAAGACGCACACAGGCGTCAAAACACAGCGCACAACACAGGGGCGCAAAACTCTCCTCAACCGAGGAGGAAGCTAAATAGCAATGGCGTGCCGAAACACGGGTAACGCACAAACACCTGACACACAAAACAATTACACACAACACTCCACTAACAACAGGGAAACTAAATAGGGTGCTTAATGAGACATAACACAAGACAGGTGTGGCTAACAGACAAAACTAATCAAACAGGAAACATGGAGCGGTGGCAGCTAGTACTCCGGAGACGACGACCGGCGAAACTCCGCCCGAACAAGGAGGAGGAGCTGCCTCGGCCGAAACCGTGACAGTACCCCCTTGACGCGCGCTCCAGCCGCGCGCGCTCCGGCCTCGGGGACGACCAGGAGGGACGCGGGAGCAGGGCGCGTAGGATGACCACGATGGAATTCGGTCATCAGGGACGGATCCAGAATGTCCCTCCTCGGCACCCAGCACCGCTCCTCCCGGACCGTACCCCTCCCACTCCACGAGATATTGGAGACCCCCATCCGGCGTCCCGAATCCAGGATGGTCCGAACAGTGTACGCCGGAGCCCCCTCGATCTCCAACGGGGGCGGAGGAGTCTCCTCAATCTCGAAGTCCTGGAGTGGACCAGCTACCACCGGCCTGAGGAGAGACACATGGAATGAGGGGTTAATATTCTTGTAATCAATAGGTAGTTCTAACCTGTAACACACCTCATTCAATCTCCTCAGGACTTTAAAAGGCCCCACAAACCGCCGACCCAGCTTCCGGCAGGGCAGGCGGAGGGGTAGGTTTCTGGTTGAGAGCCAGACTCGATCTCCAGGTGCGTACACTGGCCCCTCACTGCGGTGTAGGTCGGCGCTCGTCTTTTGTCGACGTATGGCACGCTGCAGATGGACGTGAGCAGCGTTCCACGTCTCCTCCGAGCGCCCTACCCACTCATCCACAGCCGGGGGCCTCGATCTGGCTCTCATGCCACGGTGCCAGAACCGGCTGGTACCCTAATACACACTGAAAAAGGGGTTAGTTGGGTGGAGGAGTGGCGGAGAGAGTTCTGTGCCATCTCGGCCCAGGGCACATATCTCGCCCACTCCTCCGGCCGGCCCTGACAATATGACCTCAGAAACCTACCCACATCCTGGTTGACTCTTTCGACCTGCCCATTGCTTTCCGGGTGGTAACCCGAGGTAAAGGCTCACCGAGACCCCCAAACGTTCCATAAATGCTCTCCAGACTCTGGAGGTAAACTGGGGGGCCTCGATCGGACACTATATCCTCGGGTACCCCGTAATGCCGGAAGACGTGAGTAAATAGAGCCTCAGCGGTCTGTAGGGCAGTAGGAAGACCCGGCATGGGAAGGAGACGACAGGCCTTAGAGAACCGATCCACAACGACCAGGATGGTGGTATCCCCCTGTGAGGAGGGGGAAGATCGGTAACAAAATCCACCGATAGGTGAGACCAGGGTCGTTGTGGAACGGGCAGGGGCTGTAATTTACCCCTGGGCAAGTGTCTGGGTGCCTTACACTGGGCACACACTGAGCAGGAGGAGACATAAACCCTCACATCCCTGGCTAACGTTGGCCACCAGTACTTCGTACTAAGGCAGTGCGCTGTCCGACCAATACCCGGATGTCCAGAGGAGGAGACGGTGAGCCCAATAAATCAACCGATCCCCGACCTCGAGCGGGACGTACGTCCGACCCACCGGACACTGTGGAGGACTAGGGTCGGATCGTACGCGCCCGCTCGATCTCCGCATCGACCTCCCACACCACCGGTGCCACCAGACAGGACTCCGGTAGTATGGGAATGGACTCCACGCACCTCTCCTCCGCGTCATACCGGCGGGACAGAGCATCTGCCTTCCCGTTCTGGGACCCAGGGATGTAAGTGATCTTAAACACAAACCGGGCGAGAAACATAGTCCATCGAGCCTGGCGAGGATTCAGTCTCCTAGCTGCCCGAATGTATTCCAGGTTACGGTGATCGGTCAGAATGAGGAAAGGGTGCTGAGCCCCCTCAAGCCAATGCCTCCACACCTTTAGGGGCCTGTACTACGGCTAACAGCTCCCTGTCCCCTACGTCATATTCCGCTCCCGCCGGACTGAGCTTCTTAGAATAAAAAGCACAGGGGCGGAGCTTAGGTGGTGTACCCAGCGTTGAGATAGAACGGCCCGATACCGGCCTCAGACGCGTCCACCTCAACTTGGAAAGGTAAAGTGGGATCCGGGTGCGCCAACACCGGAGCCGAGGTAAACAGGTCCTTCAGTCTCCCAAAGCCCTGTCCGCCTCAGCCGACCACTGCAAGTGCACCGGACCCCCCTTCAGAAGAGACGTAATGGGAGCTGCCACCTGTCCAAAACCCCGGATAAACCTCCGGTAGTAATTCGCAAAACCCAAAAACCGCTGCACCTCTTTAACCGTCGTTGGGGTTTGCCAATTACGCACGGCGGACACTCGGTCCACCTCCATTCTCACCCCTGACGCAGACAACTGGTAACCCAAAAAGGAAACTGACTCCTGAAAGAACAGACATTTCTCAGCCTTGACATACAGGTCATGCTCCAACAGTCTCCTCAATACCCTGCGCACCAGGGCTACATGCCTCGGCCCGAGTAGGACTGTACACAAGAATATCATCGATGTACACCACCACTCCCTGCGCCTGCATGTCCCGGAAAATTTCATCTACAAACGATTGGAAGACTGATGGAGCATTCATTAACCCATATGGCATGACGAGATACTGCGTAATGGCGGAGGTAGTACTAAATGCTGTGTTCCACTCATCACCCTCCCTAATGCGCACCAAATTATATGCGCTCCTGAGGTCCAATTTTGTGAAGAACCGTGCCCCGTGTAATGACTCCGTCATAGTCCCAATCAGCGGAAGTGGATAACTATATTTAACAGTCACCTGATTGAGACCGCGGTAGTCAATACACGGACGCAAACCTCCATCCTTCTTCTTCACAAAAAAGAAGCTCGAGGACGCGGGAGAAGTAGAGGTCCGTATGTATCCCTGTCTCAGAGACTCGGCAATGTAAGTTTCCATTGCCCTTTTCTCCTCCTGTGACAAAGGATACACATGGCTCCGCCGAAGCGCGGCTCCTGTCTGGAGGTCTATCGCACAATCCCCCTGTCTATGAGGTGGCAATCGTGTCGCTCGGGTCTTACTAAACACGAGTGCCAAATCCTCATACTCAGGGAGGAATGTGCAGTGCTGGCATCTGGTTCGGACTTTCCACCGAGGTCGCCCCTACGGAAACACCCAGACATAACCCCTCACACTGAGCAGACCACCCTTTAAGAGCCTTCTCTGCTCACGAAATAGTAGGATCATGGGTAGTCAACCAGGGAAGCCCCAGTACCACCAGATACGCAGGAGAGTCAATCAGATAGAGTTGAATCGTCTCCTCATGACCCCCTGCGTCATCATCCTAAGTGGCGCTGTAAGCTCCCAATCCACCCAGATCCTAACGGACGACTATCTAAAGCATGTACGGGGAAAGGCTTATCGACTGGAAGGAGGGGAATCCCTAACTTAACACAGAATTTACGATCTATAAAATTCCCAGCTGCGCCTGAATCGACTAGCGCCTTATGCTGGGAACGAGCGTGCAACCTGTGGAAAACAAACAGGTAATGTAAAGTGGACGACAGAAAGCTCTGGGTAAGTAGGGCGCCTACTCACCTGGGAGGACTCCCACTGTATGGCCTGCCATCTCCCCCTCAGAGGACCCTCCCCAGCACCTAGCCGCGGTGTGCCCTCCGCGGCCACACTTGGTGCAGGAGACTGCCCCCCTCGGGTTCCTACCTCTTCTCCCTCTAGCGCCAGCCCCTCCAAGCTCCATCGGACTCTGCTCGGAGGCGCTGGAGGGTGGAATGGGAGGCCCCCATCTGGGGCGTCCGCGGGTCGTGAGTAGGTTGTCCAGGCAGATAGCCATGTCCACAAGCTGGTCGAACGTTAATGTAGCGTCCCTACAAGCTAACTCCCTGCGGACGTCCTCCCTAAGGCTACACCTAAAATGGTCTATGAGGGCCTTCTCATTCCACCCCGCATCAGCCGCTAGTGTCCGGAACTCCAGCGCAAATTCTTGAACGCTCCTCATCCCCTGTCGGAGGTGGAATAGACGTTCCCCCGCCGAATTTCCCTCTGGTGGATGGTCAAAGACCGCACGGAAGCGGCGGGAGAACTCCGCATAGGTGACTGTGGCGGAGTCTATTCCCCTCCATTCGGCGTTGGCCCACTCCAACGCCTTGCCGGTGAGACAGGAGATGAGGGCGGAAACGCTCTCGTATCCCGAGGGCGCCGGGTGTACGGTGGCCAGGTAAAGCTCCACTTGCAAAAGGAACCCCTGACACCCGGCAGCGGAGCCGTCGTACGCCCTCGGGAGCGAGAGCCGAATTCCACTGGGTTCCGGTAGAGGGGTGGGCTGGTTGTCCGGTGGTGAAGGAGCGACAGGTGGGGCTATGGGAACACCACTGATCTCCCATCGCCGAAGTGTATCCATGACGCCATCCAAAGCGTGCCCGATCCGATTTATGCGATGCTCTTGTCCCAGGAGACGTTCCTCCACGCTGTCGACGTGTGCTTCTGCTGATTCCATATAGGTGTGTAATTCTGTCACGCTGTTAGAAATGGTGTGGTGTGGAATCAGGCGCAGAGGCAGATTGACAGTCCAACAAGACTTTACTGGAGAGTGCAAAATAATATCCAAAACAGCCAGAGGCCAAAAAGACGCACACAGGCGTCAAAACACGAGCGCACAACACAGGGCGCAAAACTCTCCTCAACCGAGGAGGAAGCTAAATAGCAATGGCGTACCGAAACACGGGTAACGCACAAACACCTGACACAAAACAATTACACACAACACTACACTAACAACAGGGAAACTAAATAGGGTGCTTAATGAGACATAACACAAGACAGGTGTGGCTAACAGACAAAACTAATCAAACAGGAAACATGGAGCGGTGGCAGCTAGTACTCCGGAGACGACGACCGGCGAAACCCGCCCGAACAAGGAGGAGGAGCTGCCTCGGCCGAAACCGTGACAGTAATACTGTAATATCTGATATATGAAATAGCAATACATTACCAATATAAGTGTATGATTTCAGAAAAAACTATTGTCTTCCACAAGTATCAACATCTGTTGTGGTCATCACATTCAGTCATCTTATTATTACACAGACTTATTTGATAGAGAAAATGTCAATGCATACAAATGCCAACAAAATTCACTTAGCAAAGTCAAAATGTAGAGAAAAATAGTTGACTTTGTCTAGAATGAAATGGGTGACAAATGCTCTAGATGTATTTTAGAAATGATATGCTCTCCGCATACCTATCATAAATCCTCCCCTTTACAATATAAAAACAGTTTGAACTACAGTTTGTGGTGTTAGTTTGACCTCCGCTCCGTGACCAAATTCTATCTTCAGACATGTGGAGGTCACCTGACACACCTTTCATTTATAGCTTCCAAACAACAACAGAAAGGTCAATAATTAGACTCACAGTATAAGCACGTTTTAACCTGAATGCCCATAATGTTACTCTTCCTACAACATCAGTGTCTTCCTAGTTATGTTTCCTTATGACCACTTTAAGTATTTCTATATATGATGTCGTCAAAAAGGGCATGAGATGTCACTTTAGTTTTATGCAAAGTAAGTACACTGTATATTCAATCATTTCACTTTCATGGTCTCTCTTTGACTGTCTGCTGGTCTGTTTGTGTGATACAGTACACTAACTTCAAGTAGGGTCTCTTTTCACAGGGAGACATTGACTGGTTTATATTCAAAAGGAACGATTAAATGAAATATTGTGCACTTTGAAGTTTCACATTCAAACTGCCCAATACTTTACATTGATGGTTCTCTCTAATGTGTCACCAGAGGTGCTCACACCTCCATAAGAGATCATTATCGAGGAAACATCTTAAAAATATGATTTAACCCCTTCGACTTAAAAAGTTAAATTTTGTCAACTTAACTTGCTTTCTTGAGTTTGCATTAACTGTTTTGTCTTATCTTTTATTCTCTTACCAATATAATTGTTTTGAATTATCACTGCAACAATATATGTAAGAAATCACACATGAATAGCTCTAAATACTTTTAAAAATGTAAAAGTTGTACAAGCCTTTATTTCTTTACAGCCCCTCATTAACAATATATTATATAACAATTACAAATGAGTATTTGAACACAAATAAACATTGGTACAACAACATGGATGCCTCAAAAGAAAGAAAGCTTTACATTTACAGTATGATATTGCAGCTCAGTTTTAAGGAAATGTTCACATGCTTTCTCTCTAGCAGTAGAGCTAAGTTCTGACTTGCCAGCACTCTAGAGAGGATCCATTCAAACATTGAAATACAGATCAATTGATAGCATGGTTTTAAGGAAAAGTTTAAATACTTTAAATTTGTTATACCATTGTACATTCAAAATGAGATTATTATTCATGTTAACAAACTCAAAACTACATGCAGTGCATCTTCTTTGCATTCGTTGCACGATGCATGATGTCATCTTGTTGTGTTGATTTGGCACTAGTCTTTAAGTTTGATGGTCTGTCTGATCTACTCAATCAGTGCATCCACATAATGTTCAGTCAACCCTTGTCTTATATCTGCTTTATAAAGCAACATGTGGATAAAATGTCTACCCTTGAGTCTATGGGCTGGCTGCCACATCCGGGTTCACAGCCATTTTGATCTGTCCATACTCCACCATCTCTGTGGCTGGGGGGCCTCTGCTTCCTTGCTGGATTTCTTTGCTTGCCTATTTTCACATCAGCGTATACAACACCCCTCGACACCGTTTTCTGAAAAATGAAAGGAAAGCTGTTGTACAATCTGGACATGAAACAAAATGTCATGTTTATTCAACATTTCAAATGTATGTTCTGGACATGAAAATAAATTACTTTAAACATTTTACCTGAAGTATCAAATCTGGATCTTCGTTTCTTGAGTAGATGGTTAATACGACAAACAGTGCAAGAAGTAATGTGAGAATTCCAACAGTCAGAGCCACAGCCACTGTCACAGCTACAAAAGGAAACTGGGAAGAGACAACTAGAAAGAAAACATCAGGACACAACACTTGTTGACCATGCAAATGCAAATGAAACAGAGTTGTACTCTTAATTCAAAAGGTGGGAATTAAGTCAACTGTCCTGACATTACCTGGGCAGGCCAAGGGGAGATCAATAGTAGAGTTGCTGCTGCTAACTTTATTCTGACCCATACAGGTCAGGGTTCCTGTCACATCACTCTTCAACGTGATGACACTGATCTGGTAGTGGTCATAGGCTACACTCCTGGTCAGATTCTGGCCGTTCAGGGTCCAGCTGTACTGAAGACCATCTCCCTCTGAGGAGCATGTGACCATGGTCTCTCCATGAGGCAGACAGTGGTGAGACAACACTGGCTCTGACACCGGGGCTGACAGACACAAACACAAGAGATACCTCAAATACCCTACCTCTGATTCATGCAAACACAATATATTCATTAAGCATTATATACTCTATATGTCATAACAATGTTATCTCTGTGTTGTACTACTGCTGCCAGGTCCTACATTATAAACCTATTGAAGTACTGACACCCTGGCGACCTTTCAGAAATCCCCTCACCAGGGAAAATGATGCATGAAGTATTTAGGCCTAACTAAAAAACAAAAAGGTTTTGTACCTTGTGTCTCCAGTAGCATGTTGACTGTGCGCAACAGAGTTCCCTCTGAATTATATATTTTATTTGGTAATCTCAGAGTCGTCCTCTATAACTCTGTCCATTCTGAATGTTCCATTCTTAAAGATCTCAGAGCGATTCACATATTCAAGATACAATGTAAATCTCCAGTTTTTCTCCAGTTTTGGAAGATCAGAATATGTTTATCACCTTTCCTCAAAGTTATTTCTTCATTGATACTGTCTGCAGGCAGGTGTAAGGGGACAAAGATTCTCCCCAAAGCCCCATAGCATTGATGAGTTCCATTCTCATGAGAGAGATTACAGCGCGTGCATTAACTGTGGAGGCAATGATTTTATGTCAGTATGTTATGATATGGGGACAAGCTTAGTGTTAGGACATAGACAAACACACTATTCAGGATACACTTCCACACTCCATTCACCCAGGGGACAGCAGCAACCTTGTCCAGGTGTTGAGCCTGGTTGATAAGCACATCAGGTGCTGCCAATTAAGGTGATCGTCAGTCAGTGTCCAAGCTTGCAGAGCCGTGAGGCTGCTAGTTTTGTTTAGTGGCCATGAAGCCTTTAGTTTGGTTTTGAGTCTGTAGTTTGGGCATACCTGTTTGTAGTTTCTGTTTTGTATATACATTTTTTCGTCACCATCTGAACAACTAATAATCTGCTTGGACTGGCCGACCAATAGGTGAAGACGGAGCTGGCCCTGAACTCGGTAAATTGATGTCTCCTGGGCAAATATGCATCCAACACGGTCCTTAAACGCTCATTTCTAATGTAAGTGCACACATTCATTCAGGTTACAGACCAGTAAACTAGGCCTAAGTGTCACGATCGTCTTCTTGTGAGATATTGGACCAAGGCGCAGCGTGTGCAAAATACATCTCTTTATTTTGGAAGAGAGAAAACACGAAACCGAACACTATCCAAAACTAACAAAACAACAAACGACCGTGAAGCTAAATAACGTAAGTGCACAGACAAGCAACAAACGTTCAACATAGACAATTACCCACAAACACATGATGCCCATGGCTGCCTTAAATATGGCTCCCAATTAGAGACAATAAACCACAGCTGTCTCCAATTGAGAACCAATCTAGGCAGCCATCAACATACAAACACCTAGACAAGCATTACCCCATTAAACCTACAAACCCCTAGACAAACCAAAACACATACTTCACCATGTCACACCCTGACCTAACTAAACTATTAATGAAAACAAAGATAACTAAGGCCAGGGTGTGACACTAAGACTCCTAGATGTTTATTTATTTTTATTTTTTAGGGGTTAGATCAAATGTAATATTGCAGATAGATTGTAGTTTCCATCAATGTAATTGTCTGTATAATTTCCAATATATGTTGTTTTTGAAAAAATATATAAATATATACACTACCGGTCAAAAGTTTTTCTTAATTTTTTACTATTTTCTACATTGTAGAATAATAGTGAAGACATAAAAACTATGAAATAACACATATGGAATCACGCAGTAACCAAAAAAGTGTTAAACAAATCAAAATCTATTTTAGATTTTAGATTCTTCAAATAGCCACCCTTTGCCTTGATGACAGCTTTGCACACTCTTGGCATTCTCTTAACCAGCTTCACCTGGAATGCTTTTCCAACAGTCTTGAAGGAGTTCCCACATATGATGAGCACTTGTTGGCTGCTTTTCCTTCAGTCTGCGGTCCGACTCATCCCAAACCATCTCAATTGGGTTGAGGTCGGGGGATTGTGGAGACCAGGTCATCTGATGCAGCACTCCATCACTCTCCTTCTTGGTCAAATAGCCCTTACAAAGCCTGGAGAAGTGTTGGGTCATTGTCCTGTTGAAAAACATATGATAGTCCCACTAATCCCAAACCAGATTGGATGGCTGTCACACCCTGGCTCTGGGACTCATTATGTTGAGCCAGGGTGTGTTCATTTCTATGTGTGTATTTCTATGTTGATGTTCATTCTAGTTTGTTGTATTCTATGTTTGCCTGAGTGACTCCCAATCAGAGGCAACGAGTGTCAGCTGTTGGCTGGTTGTCTCTGATTGGGAGCCATATTTAAACTGTATGTTTTCCCTTTGTGGTTGTGGGTTTTTGTTCCGTGTTCGGTCATTGATACCGTGGACGTCACGAGTCGTGTTTTGTTTTGTTTCGTGCTTTAACTAATTAAAGTCATGTTTGTTCATCACGCTGCGCCTTGGTCTACTCCTTACCTCGACCTTGACAGAAAAACCCACCATGCAACGACCAAGCAGCGTGTCCAGGGGCAGCTCTTGGGCTGGACATGGGAGGAAGTGCCGGGAGAAGAGACGGTGGAGGCGCGCCGTAGAGAGGAGCTACGGCGTGATCAGGGTCGTCGTCGGACGGTCGTGAGGCAACCCCAGAAATTTTTAGGGGGGCACCACGGCATGGACGACGGGGCTGACGGAGGAGAAAAGGGGGCGGATCCAGAAGGCCACCAGGCCAGGGGTACACCGCCCTGTACGCCTGTGCGGATGCCTCACACAGAGTGTGTGAGGGTAGGCATTCAGCCAGGACGGGTGGTGGCAGCTCTTCACTCCAGGCCTCCTATCCGTCTCCACAGCCCGGTTCGGCCTGTCCCTGCTCCACGCACCAAGCCTACGGTGTCGTCGCCAGCCCAGTCCGGCCTGTCCCTGCTCCACGCACCAAGCCTACGGTGTGCGTCGACAGCCCAGCCCGGCCTGTCCCTGCTCCACGCACCAAGCCTACGGTGTGCGTCGACAGCCCAGCCCGGCCTGTCCCTGCTCCACGCACCAAGCCTACGGTGATGCGTCGACAGCCCAGCCCGGCCTGTCCCTGCTCCACGCACCAAGCCTACGGTGTGCGTCGACAGCCCAGCCCGGCCTGTCCCTGCTCCACGCACTAAACCTACGGTGCGCGTCGCCAGCCCGATCCGGCCTGTTCCTGCCACCCGCACCAAGTCTACGGTGCGCGTCGCCAGCCCGACCCGGCCTGTTCCTGCCACTCGCACCAAACCTACGGTGCGCGTCGCCAGCCCGGTCCGGCCTGTTCCTGCCACCCGCACCAAGTCTCACGGTGCGCGTCACCAGCCCGACCCGGCCTGTTCCTGCCACTGCACCAAACCTACGGTGCGCGTCGCCAGCCCAGTCCGGCCTGTTCCTGCCACTCGCACTAAGCCAGGGAGTGCGAGAAGTCAGCCTGGTAAGGCCCATCCCTCTTCCACGCACCAAGCCAGGGGTGCGAGTCGTCAGCCTGGTAAGGCCCGTCCCTCTTCCACGCACCAAGCCAGGGTGCGAGTCGTCAGCCTGGTAAGGCCCGTTCCTCCTCCACGCACAAAGCCAGGGGGCGCGAGTCGTCAGCCTGGTAAGGCCCGTTCCTCCTCCACGCACCAAGCCAGGGGTGCGAGTCGACAGCCTGGTAAGGATCGCTCCTGTTAAGTCCAGTCCTGCTCCAGCCGGCGGGGGCCAGACTGGACCAGGGGGCACTATGGGGGGTGTATTGGAGGGTGGTGGTCAAGGCCGGAGCCACCGCCGCCGGGAGGTATGCCCGCCCAGCCCTCCCCTGGTTTGTTTAGTTGAGGCGCGGTCGCAGTCCGCACCTTTAGGGGGGGGTACTGTCACACCCTGGCTCTGGGATTCATTATGTTGAGCCAGGGTGTGTTCATTTCTATGTGTGTATTTCTATGTTGATGTTCATTCTAGTTTGTTGTATTCTATGTTTGCCTGAGTGACTCCCAATCAGAGGCAACGAGTGTCAGCTGTTGGCTGGTTGTCTCTGATTGGGAGCCATATTTAAACTGTATGTTTTCCCTTTGTGGTTGTGGGTTTTTGTTCCGTGTTCGGTCATTGATACCGTGGACGTCACGAGTCGTGTTTTGTTTTGTGCTTTAACTAATTAAAGTCATGTTTGTTCATCACGCTGCGCCTTGGTCTACTCCTTACCTCGACCTTGACAATGGCGTATCGCTGCAGAATGCTGTGGTAGCAATGCTGGTTAAGTGTGCCTTGAATAAATAAATAAATCACAGACAGTGTCACCAGCAAAGCACCCCCACACCATAACACCTCCTCCTCCATGCTTTACGGTGGGAACTACACATACAGAGATCATCCGTTCACCCACACGTGTCTCACAAAGACACAGTGGTTTGAACAAAAAATCTCAAATTTGGACTCCAGACCAAAGGACAAATTTCCACCGGGCTAATGTCCATTGCTCGAGTTTCTTGGCCCAAGCAAGTCTCTTCTTCTTATCGGTGTCCTTTAGTAGTGGTTTCTTTGCAGCAATTAGACCATGGCCTGATTCCTACAGTCTCCTCTGAGCAGTTGATGTTGAGATGTGTCTGTTACTTGAACTCTGTGAAGCATTTATTTGGGCTGCAATTTCTGAGGCTGGTAACTCTAATGAACTAATCCTGCTGCAGCGGTAACGCTGGGTCTTCTATTCCTGTGGCGGTCCTCATGAGAGCCAGTTTCATCATAGCGCTTGGTGGTTTTTTGCGACCGCAGTTGAAGAAACGTTCAAAGTTCTTGAAATGTTCCGTATTGACTAACCTTCATGTCTTAAAGTAATGATGGACTGTCGTTTCTCTTTGTTTATTTGAGCTGTTCTTGCCATAATATGTCATCAAGGCAAAGGGTGGCTATTTGAAGAATCTCAAATATAAAATATATTTTGATTTGTTTAACACTTTTTGGTTACTACATGATTCCATATGTGTTATTTCATAGTTTTGATGTCTTCACTATTATTCTACAATGTAGTAATCTGAATAAAGGGAAAAAGACCATTCTTGAACATGGGGTGAAACATTTGTACTAATCTGCTAGAGAACCAGTTTGGATTTTAGTATAACCTTTGTATGACTGAAGCCTTTAGTGAGAGGTCTAATGCTTTAATATTTAATAATATCTGCCCTCCAAATTCGTATTTATTATATAAAAATAAAAAAAGTTTACTGTTTCGTAATATTTTTTTTATTGAATATTAACAATAACCGATTGTATAAGAGATTCTCCAAAAATATATAAATATATAAATAAATTCCAGTCGTACTTTAACAAAATAATTTTCAAATTCAGGTATGAATACCAGGCCTGGTTTCTCAGATTGTTCATGGTGTTCTATTGTTTCCATTATTTGTCTTATATTATCTCCATGTAAAATAACCTGTCTGATTAAGATGAATAATATCAGACAATAACTTTTTGATTCTATGTGCTATGCATTTTGATAGAATTTTTGCCTCACAACACTGAAGTGTAAGGGGCCTCCATGTTTTTAAATGGACTGGATGTTTATATTTACCACTTACAGTGGGGGAAAAAAGTATTTAGTCAGCCACCAATTGTGCACGTTCTCCCACTTAAAAAGATGAGAGAGGCCTGTAATTTTCATCATAGGTACACGTCAACTATGACAGACAAATTGAGAAAAAAATCCAGAAAATCACATTGTAGAATTTTTATGAATTTATCTGCAAATTATGGTGGAAAATAAGTATTTGGTCACCTACAAACAAGCAAGATTTCTGGCTCTCACAGACCTGTAACTTCTTCTTTAAGAGGCTCCTCTGTCCTCCACTCGTTACCTGTATTAAGGGCACCTGTTTGAACTTGTTATCAGTATAAAAGACACCTGTCCACAACCTCAAACAGTCACACTCCAAACTCCACTATGGCCAAGACCAAAGAGCTGTCAAAGGACACCAGAAACAACATTGTAGACCTGCACCAGGCTGGGAAGACTGAATCTGCAATAGGTAAGCAGCTTGGTTTGAAGAAATCAACTGTGGGAGCAATTATTAGGAAATGGAAGACATACAAGACCACTGATAATCTCCCTCGATCTGGGGCTCCACGCAAGATCTCACCCCTGGGGTCAAAATGATCACAAGAACGGTGAGCAAAAATCCCAGAACCACACGGGGGGACCTAGTGAATGATCTGCAGAGAGCTGGGACCAAAGTAACAAAGCCTACCATCAGTAACACACTACGCCGCCAGGGACTCAAATCCTGCAGTGCCAGACGTGTCCCCCTGCTTAAGCCAGTACATGTCCAGGCCCGTCTGAAGTTTGCTAGAGTGCATTTGGATGATCCAGAAGAGGATTGGGAGAATGTCATATGGTCAGATGAAACCAAAATATAACTTTTGGTAAAAACTCAACTCGTCGTGTTTGGAGGACAAAGAATGCTGAGTTGCATCCAAAGAACACCATACTTACTGTGAAGCATGTGGGTGGAAACATCATGCTTTGGGGCTGTTGTTCTGCAAAGGGACCAGGACGACTGATCCGTGAAAATGAAAGAATGAATGGGGCCATGTATCGTGAGATTTTGAGCGAAAACCTCCTTCCATCAGCAAGGGCATTGAAGATGAAACGTGGCTGGAGTCTTTCAGCATGACAATGATCCCAAACACACCGCCCGGCAACGAGGAGTGGCTTCGTAAGAAGCATTTCAAGGTCCTGGAGTGGCCTAGCCAGTCACCAGATCTCAACCCCATAGAAAATCTTTGGAGGGAGTTGAAAGTCTGTGTTGCTCAGCGACAGCCCCAAAACATCACTGCTCTAGAGGAGATCTGCATGGAGGAATGGGCCAAAATACCAGCAACAGTGTGTGAAAACCTTGTGAAGACTTACAGAAAACGTTTGACCTGTGTCATTGCCAACAAGGGTATATAACAAAGTATTGAGAAACTTTTTGTTACTGACCAAATACTTATATTCTCTCATTTTGTCTGTCATAGTTGACGTGTACCTATGATGAAAATTACAGGCCTCTCTCATCTTTTTAAGTGGGAGAACTTGCACAATTGGTGGCTGACTAAATACTTTTTTTCCCCACTGTAGGTCCTGTTTCAGTAATAATTAAAAAATACCTTCTTGTTGAGCATCTGATAAGCTACCATTTTTATAGGAGGGGTTAAAACATGCTAATAACGGTCCTCCGAGTGCATCACAAAAGGTTTGGTATACAAGTTTCAGTAAATTCTTTTTGGTAGCATTTCTATGTTGAAGATTTAAAAATAATTTGGTGAATTTTTCTTCATATTCCATCATATAAGGTCCAACTGTGGGACCTTATATAGACAGGTGTGTGCCTTTCCAATTCCTGTCCAGTGAATTGAATTTACCACAGGTGGACTCCAATCAAGTTGTAGAAAGATCTCAAGAATTTGCAAACATTTCTAAAAACCTGTTATCATGTTGTCATTATGGGGTATTGTGTGTAGATTGATGAGGATTATTTTTTATTTTTTATCCATTTTAGAATAAGGCTGTAACGTAACAACATTTGGAAAAAGTGAAGGGGTCTGAATACTTTCCAAATGCACTGTATATATCGCAGTTCTTGTTTATTTATTTAACTCTTTTTGGCTGATTATTATTATTTTTTTGTACATTTTCTTAACTATAGAAGCTAATAAATGTAAATTGGATTAGCAGAACATGTTCCACTATTAGCATCAATGTTGTTTGTCTTATTAAGTCTTGGCTAGGCCTTATACTCTGTTCTGTGTTATATCATGTCTCACCTTGTGCTGCTGTTGCTGTCACCACCAGAACTATAGAAATCAGAGGATCCATTTCTCTTCAGCCTGCACAAGAGGAGTGACATTTAGCAGAAGTCTCACAGGAGCATTAGCATCAAAACTGTGTGAATTTACGTGAACGGATCATAATATGGTGATACTCTACAAATGAAAGACAGGCTTGTAGACAAGACAACACACTTGTTTGTCAGGGTGACAGAAATACTTTGTCACTTTTGTATGCCGTGCATGCCTGGAGTGAACAGAAAACCAGAAGTATGCTGTGCCTGCTTGCAAACATTATATTTTGTTCCACTTAACATTGTTAGGCATTTACTACCATATTATTTAATGATGATTGTCCACAGGTGAGATGGATGAATAGAGAAAATTAAATATCTAAAACATAACCCAAGGAACACAATTAAAAAATCCCTAACTTTAACCCTCATTAGCTGCAATGGAATAAACATATTCAAAAAAGCATGAACCTATTATTTAATTGGTGATTTTAGCAAATACTTTCTTACATACTTTTAAAAAAAACTCTGCATTGTTGATTAACGGCTTGTAAGTAAGCATTTCACCGTAAGGTCTACACCTGTTGTATTTGGCGCATGTAACAACAGATTTGATTAAATTATTTGATCCATTACAACACTATCAATATCAATGTAGAGATCCTTAATATAGGTCCACATTATTGTATTTGTTTTTTTTGGTAATATCTAAATTCAATAACTGTTTTTTGTTGTTGTAAAGATTGGTTTTATTAGTAATGGTACCTTGGGAAGGTTAATATTCTATGGACCAGTTTCCCGGACAGAGATTAAGCCTAGTCCTCAACTAAAAAACAGTATCAATAAAGAATGTCTATTGAAATCGCTTTTTAGTCCAGGACTGGTGTTTCCGGCAAACCAGCAACGCATTCATATACAATGTGTTCAACCATATAATTTACCATTATATTTGCAAATTATGATCAATTGCATGCACTTTATAGTAGCCTGGAGCCTACATTATCATTTATTAATGGCCAAAATAAAGGCCAGTCTTTTCCTCAAGTATCAGTCTTCATATATAACTCATGCAGTAACCTTAAAACTCATGTGATGAAGAAAATGCATATAAATATACTGACCAGATTCACTCACCAAAGTCAAAATGGCAAAAATCTAAAATCCAGATTTCCTGGAGAAAAATGACTAAATGTATTTACTTTAGAGAAGTATTATGCTCTTCACATAGCTTTTATCTCATCTAAGTCCTCTCTTCTAAAGTGTGAAAACTATTTTAACCACAGTTGGTGATGTGACGACCCTCCCACTCTGTCTGCCGTATTCTCTCTTTGCTCTTGTTTCCTTATTAGGATGCCGGTGGGCGGAGTTGGGAGGGTCGTCAGCTACATGGGAAACACCTGGGCCGGGTGTGTCCCAGCATAAATGGACCTCTTCCACATTCATTGAGGAGACTCTCTCCAGGCAGATACTTTGACTTTGGTTGTGGTATTTTTGTGGCCTTTTTGGTTGTTTGCTTTGGCACCTCTCAACACTTTTCCATATTACATTTATGCACTCACTTACACTACTGATTACTTATTACACACACCATTGTTATTTGATTTAGTTTACTTTAGTTAATAAATATATACTTTGAGTATTCCTTGTCTCCACGTGTCTCCCTTTTGTTACGAACTTGAGCCGGTTCGTGACAGTGATGTTTGACATCCGCTCATTCGAGCCAGTGACTACACTATCAACCTGGTCTCAGAGCATTTCATATTACTCTGTACGTATGTCCGAGACCCTCATTTAGTATTATATTTTACGTTTCATATGGTATGTATTAATTTGTGGATGTTCAGCACCCATTTTATATAATATGTTACGAATTTGCAAAAGTACAATATGTTACGAATGTGCAAAACGTACAATATGTTATGGATTTGCTAAACGTATTATATGTTACAGATTCTAGCTAGGTGCTAACGTTAGCTAGTCTCGCTAACGTTAGCTAGGCTAGGGGTTAGGGTTACGGTTAAGGTAAGGGAAGGGTTAGCTAAAAGGGTTAAGGTTAGGGGAAGGTTTAGCTAACACGCTAAGTAGGTGTAAAGTGGTCCTCTGTAGCTCAATTGGTAGAGTATGGTGCTTGTAACGCCAGGGTAGTGGGTTCGATCCCCGGGACCACCTATACGTAAAAATGTATGCACACATGACTGTAAGTCGCTTTGGATAAAAGCGTCTGCTAAATGGCTTATTATTATTATTAAAGTAGTTAAAGTAGTGAGCAGTTGAAATGCTTCATAAGTAGCAACAATTATAAAGTTGTCTGTGATGAGATTCGAGATCTGTGATGAGATTCGAACTCGCAACCCATCCACCCCGACTAACCACTCTACTTAAATGTTTTGCCTTATGTAACCATCTATTTTATGTAACCATACCAAAAGTTCCTCAGATTTACATACAGATTAATACGAAATGCTCTGAGACCAGGTTGCAACCATTGTCAAATTGTGGCCCCTGTATCTTTTAAGGCATAGGGCAGCTTACAAACCTTTTATGTATAGCTTCCACAGAAGAACATAAAAGTCAGTCTAGACATAAAAGCAGATCTAAAAATGTAAATGTATGTCCATTACTACTAATTAGTAATGTCCTCTTAAGTAATGTATCTTGAGGACTATTTTGTTTTAGACAAAACACAAATGAAACAAAACTTTAATTAAACTAGTTTCATGCAAATTAGCAATACCACTTAATGCAAGTCTATAACAACTACTCAGTTAGATTTTGTGGTATCCCTGACTTTTGGAGAAGAAGAAGCGGAATACTGTTGATTTACACACTCACCAGACAGTTTATTAGGTACACCACCCCCTGTTCATGATACTGGATCGCTCCTACAGACAGTGACTCACGTGGCCGTGGCTTGCTATATAAAGCAGGCAGACAGGCATCGAGGCATTCAGTTACTGTTCGATTGAACATTAGAATGGGCAAAATGAGTGACCTAAGCGACTTTGATCTGGTATGATTGTCGGTGCCAGGCGCGCCGGATCCAGTATCTCAGAAAGGGCTGCCCTCCTGGGCTTTTCATGCATGGCAGTGTCTAGGGTTTACAGAGAATGGTGCGACAAACAGAACATATCGAGTCAGTGGCAGTCCTATGGGACAGTCCTGTGGTAGAAAACAGAGCTTGATGAGAGAGGTCAAAGGAGAATGGCAAAAATTGTTTGTGCAAACTAACAGGCGGGTCACAAACAGGCAAATAACAGCGCAGTACAACAGTGTTGTGCAGAACGGCATCTCGGAATGGACAACTCGTCGATCGCAGCTCGTCGATGAGCTATTGCAGCAGACAACCACACCGGGTTCCACTCCTATCAGCTAAAAACAAGACGAAGCGTCTCCAGTGGCCACGCAATCAACACTGGATAATTGAGGAGTGAAAAAACATTGCCTGGAACATGACAGCGAGTTCAGTTTACTTGAGTGGTCTGCGCAGTCAGACCTCAACCCAATAGAGCATCTATGAGATGAGATGGAACGGGCTGTTCGCACCATGAAAGTACCATTTAAATTCTCTGGCAACAGCTCTGGTGGACATTCCTGCAGTCAGCATTCCAATTGCACAAGGTGCACCTGTGTAATGATCATGCTGTTTAATCAACTTCTTGATATGCCACACCTGTCACATGGATGGATTATATTGGCAAAGGAGAAATCCTCACTATCAGTGATGTAAACAAATTTGTGCACAAAATTTTAGAGAAATAAGCTTTTTGTGTGTATGGAAAATATCAGATTTTTTATTTCAGCTCATGAAACATGGGACCAACACTTTACAGGTTGCGTTGATATTTTTTTCAATTTATATATGTTTTTATGTAGATGATTAGACAGACTTTGTGGAATACAGATTGAATTACATGCTTTAATTAATATGATGATTTTTATACACCATCACTGTTCTTAATAAAAGTCATTAACATGACTGGTTCAATGTTAGATGTGCAGTCCTATACACAACAAGGGCTATAGTCACTAATATATAAATGTAATAAGATGTTCTACTTGATGGTGTTTCATTCAAGATAACATTAACTTTCCTCTAGCTGTCAATACAGGAAGGAAATCAGATACTGTAGGCATTAACATGAAAACAGAGTGGGAGGAACACCTAAGTGCCATCTCTCAGAAGTGGTTTCATGAAACTCGCCCTGCTCAACGGCTGGAGAAGTTTAAAGAGAAATGCCATACTGCTTTCATACTGCCTTTTTACATTTGACATTTTAGTCATTTAGCAGACGCTCTTATCCAGAGTGTCTTACAGTTAGTGCATTTATCTTCAGATAGCTAGGTGGGACAACCACATATCACAGTCATTGTGAGTAATTATTTATTCAATAAAGTAGCTATTAGCAAAGTCAGAGCTAATAAGGGCGGGAAATAGTCAAGTTTGGATGTTAGTTCACAAAAGGCTTTTTTTTAGGGGGTCGAGGAATGGTGTTGTGGGATATTTTAAGATACTATTTGAAGAGGTAGAGTTTCAGATGCTTTCGGAAGATGGGCAGGGACTCTGCTATCTTAGCTTCAGGGGGAAGCTGGTTCCACCATTGGGGTGCCAGGACAGAGAAGAGCTTGGACTGGGCCCGAAGGGGTGGAGGGCCAAGAGACCAGAGGTGTCCAGAACGAAGAACTCAGGTTGGGTTGTAGGGTTTGAGCAGAGCCTGAAGGTAGAGAGGGGCTTGCAGGGGTTTAATGGCACAAGCGGGGAGCCCAGACAACAGCAAGTTGCCTTACACTTTGACCATAAGGTCAAATTTTCTAAAAAAAGGTAAAAGAAAGTGACATTCTTCCACAGCAACAGGAAAGTGTCTTCATAATCAAATCAATTCAATAATTCCAAATAATACTATGATTGAAGACCTATAGATCACATTGCTGAAACTATGATAACTTAAAACACTGTAAAATATTTGCAATACCTTAACATAATAATATGTTTTGATTTACAGACCCACATTCACAATATATTATATAATATTTGCAAATTACGATATTGACCCTTTAGATAAAAACAATTAAAAACACACACACATCAACTTCGGCACATTACAAACTTGCATGCCTCAAAAGAACTATCCAGAATAATATATAGAAAGAAAGCGTCACATATACAGAATAATAAAAATCCTACGATCCCACCATTGTCACATCATTCACAGACATAATTTATTCAGTCTGGATAGCTTTAAGCAGTATGGAGATGCAGCCTTGTCTTTAAGATCCTGCATGGCCTTGCCTCTCCACTCTTATGTCAGCATATCATGCTCAAGGAAAGCACCTGCACGATAACAAGGGCAGTAACTAGAGGGGATTGCGTTGTCCCTTTTCCACACAGCAAATTCGGTCAATCGGTGTCACGGAATCAGCCGAGGCTGCTCCTCCTCCTTGCTCGGGCAGGCTTGCGTTCGTCGTCCCCGGAGTACTAGCTGCCACCGATCTATGTTTCGGTGTTTGACTTGTTTTGTCCTGATTGTGTACACCTGTTCCCCATTACGTTGTATTGTATTCCCTATTTAACCTCTCTGTCGTTCATTGTGTGTTGTGTGTTATTGTATTCGTCATCGACAGTGTTCGTGTGCGGGTTGTTTTTCCTCCTTGTGTGGAGATTGTTTTCTTCTCTGGTTACTTTCAAGTAAAGTACGTTTTCCAGTAAGCTCTGTGTCCTGCGTTTGACTTTGCCCACCGCATTTCACCGTCGCATTCTGACAGAATAACACACCTCATCCTACGATACCACCACCATCAGCCATACCCATCGTTCCATCTCCGGAGTCCAGTGGGATTCGGCTCTCGCTCCCGAGGGCTTATGATGGCACCGCGGCCGGGTGTCAGGGTTTCCTACTCCAGGTTGAACTCTACCTAGCAACCATTCACCCGGTGCCCTCGGGATACGAGAGCGTGTCCGCGCTCATCTCCTATCTGTCCGGCAAGGCGCTGGAATGGGCCAACCAGAGGGTAATGGGCCCCCAGAGGGTAAAGCGGCGGGTGAGCGTCTATTCCACCTTAGACAGGGGAGGAGCAGCGCGCAGGGGAGTTCGCGCTGGACTTCCGGACGCGTAGCTGCCAACACGGGATGGAATGAGAGGGCCCTCATCGACCACTACAATTGGCCTGCAGGGACACCAACCTCAGCTTTGATCAACTGGTGGACATGTCGATTCGCCTGGATACCCTGTTGGCTACCCGCGGACGTCCGGATTCGGGGGCCGTCCATTCCATCCCCCAGCACTTCGAGCCGATCCCTGTGGAGCTCGGGGGTGCTGGGAGCTAGGGAGACCAGGAGGGAGACCAGGAGGAGGCCGTCCCCTGCACCAACTGTGGCCGCAGAGGACACACTGCTGGTCGGTGCTGGGGAGGGTCCCCTAGGAATCGAGGCAGTGGGCGACGCACTGATGAGTCATTCCAGGTGAGTAGGCACCCAACTCACCCAGAGCTCTCTGCTGATCATATGTGTATTCAAGTGGTGTTTCCCGAGGTTTCTCCTCACTCCCCCGCATAAGGCGCTAGTAGATTCAGGCGCAGCGGGGAATTTTATCGATCGCCAGTTCACCTATAAGTTAGGATTCCTATCGTACCTGTTAATGTTTCCTTCCCTATTCATGCCCTAGATAGCCGCCCGTTGGGGTCAGGATTGATTAGGGAGGTCACGGCGCCTCCGGATGAAAACGCAGGAGGGTCATGAGGAGATAGTACGTTTGTATTTGATTGATTCTCCGCGTTTCCCGTGGTGTTGGGGCCTCCTGGTTAACAGCTCATGACCCCAACCTTTCATGGCAGCAGAGAGCTCTCCAGGGATGGTCTGATCAGTGTACTGGGTGGTGTGTAGGCGTTTCCGTAGGGGAACGACGGTGGAAAGCCGAACCAAGTTCCCACCTTGCACATTCCACCTGAGTATGCCGATTTGGCTCTCGCCTTCAGTAAGAAGAAGGCGACTCAATTACCACCTCATCGACAGGGGGATTGTGCGATAGACCTCCAGGTAGGCGCTGCGCTTCCACGTAGTCACGTGTATCCTCTGTCTCAGGAGGAGACGGCCGCTATGGAGACCTACGTCACCGAATCTTTGAGACAGGGTTACAAACGGCCGTCTACTTCCCCCTGCGCCCTCAAGTTTTTTTTTTGTGAAGAAGAAGGATGGGGGTTTACGCCCGTTTATTGATTACCGTGGTCTAAATCAGATCACCATCAAATACAGCTATCCTCTCCCTCTGATCGCTAGTATGACGGAGTCATTACACAGGGCGCGATTCTTCACAAAATTGGATCTCAGGAGCGCGTACAACCTGGTGCGCATTAGGGAGGGAGAATAGTGGAAGACAGCATTCAGTACCACCTCGGGTCACTATGAGTACCTCGTCATGCCATACGGGTTAATGAATGCTCCTTCAGTCTTCCAATCATTTGTGGACGAGATTTTCCCGGACTTGCATGGACAGGGTGTTGTGGTATATATTGATGACATCCTAATATACTCCGCTACACGAGCCGAGCATGTGTCCCTGGTGCGTCGAGTGCTTGGTAGACTGTTGGAGCATGACCTGTATGCGAAGGCGGAGAAATGTCTGTTCTTCCAGGAGTCCATCTCCTTCCTGGGACATCGGTTGTCTGCGTCAGGGGTAGAGATGGAGATTGACCGCGTTTCTGCCATGCGTCATTGGCAGACTCCCACCACGGTAAAGGAGGTGCAGCGCTTCTTGGGTTTTGCCAATTACTACCGGAGGTTTATCCAGGGCTTTGGACAGGTAGCAGCTCCCATTACCTCTCTGCTGAAGGGGGGTCCAGTGCGCCTGCAGTGGTCAGCTGAGGCGGACAGGGGCGTTTAAACGTCTGAAGGACCTGTTTACTCGGCTCGGTGCTGGCGCATCGGATCCCTCTTTGGCATTTCAGGTTGAGGTGGACGCCTTCGAGGCTGGGATCGGCCCTGTGCTGTCTCAGCGCTCGGGTGTGCCACCTAAACTCTGCCCCTGTGCTTTCTATTCTAAGAAGCTCAGTCCGCGTGGAGCGCAATTATGACGTGGGGATAGGGAGCTGCTGGCTGTCGTTCAAGCCCTGAAAGTGTGGAGACATTGGCTTGAGGGGGCTAAACACCCCTTTTCTCATTCTGACTGACCATCGTAACCTGGGAGTACATCCGGGCAGCGAGGGAGGCTGAATCCTCGCCAGGCAAGGTGGTCAATGTTTCTTTCCCGCTTTGTATTTAAGTTCACCTATAGATCAGGGTCCCAGAACGCTAAGGCAGACGCCCTGTCCCGACTATATGACACAGAGGAGAGGTCCATTGAGCCCACTCCCAATCTCCCGGAGTCTTGTTTAGTGGCACCGGTGGTGTGGGAGGTGGATGCGGAAATCGAGCGGGCGTTACGTGTTCGAATCTACTCCTCCCACAGTGTCCAGAGGGTCGGAGGTACGTGCGCGCCAAGGTTACGCGACCGTTTGATATACTGGGCTCACACGTCACCCTCCTCTGGTCATCCGGGTATTGGTCGGACAGTGCACTGCCTTAGTGAGAAGTACTGGTGGCCAACTTTAGCGAAGGATGTGATGGTTTATGTTTCCTCCTGCTCGGTGTGCGCCCAGTGTAAGGCACCTAGACACCTGCCCAGGGGGAAGTTACAACCCCTACCCGTTCCACAACGGCCGTGGTCTCATCTATCGGTGGATTTTGTCACGGACCTTCCTCCCTCCCAGGGGAACACTACGATCTTGGTCGTTGTGGATCGGTTTTCTAAAGCCTGCCATCTCATTTCCCTGCCTGGTCTCCCTACAGCCCTACAAACTGCTGAGGCCCTGTTTACACACGTCTTCCGGCACTATGGGGTGCCTGAGGATATAGTGTCTGATCGGGGTCCCCAGTTTACCTCTAGAGTCTGGAGGGCATTTATGGAACATCTGGGGGTCTCGATTAGCCTTACCTCAGGTTTTCACCCCGAGAGTAATGGGCAGGTGGAGAGAGTTAACCAGGATGTGGATAGGTTTCTGAGGTCATATTGCCAGGACCGGCAAGAGGAGTGGTCGGGATATATTCCCTGGGCAGAGATAGCCCAAAACTCCCTCTGCCATTCGTCCACTAACCTTACGCCTTTCCAGTGTGTGTTAGGTTATCAGCCGGTTCTGGCACCTTGGCACAGAGCCAGAGCTCCCTGCGGTGGACGAGTGGTTGGCGCTCGGAAGAAACTTGGAACGCTGCGCATGTCCATCTGCAGCGGGCCATCAGGCAGCAAAAGGCAAGCGCCGATCGCCCCGCAGTGAGGCTCCGGTGTATGCACCGGGAGACCGGGTCTGGCTCTCGACCCGAAACCTGCCCATTCGCCTGCCCTGCCGGAAGCTGGGTCGGCAGTTTGTGGGGCCCTTTAAAGTCCTGAGGAGATTGAACGAGGTATGTTATAGGTTACAACTGCCCATTAATTACGCGCAACCCCTCGTTCCATGTGTCTCTCCTCAGGCCGGTGGTGGCTGGTCCACTCCAGGAGAGTGAGGTACGAGAGGCTCCTCCGCCCCGTTGGACATCGAGGGGCTCCGGCGTACTCAGTCCGTTCCATCTTGGATTCGAGGCATCGGACGGGGTGGCTGCGGTATCTCGTGGAGTGGGAGGGGTACGGTCCGGAGGAACGGTGCTGGGTCCCCAGGAGGGACATTCTAGATCCCTCCATGTTGAGGGACTTCCACCGAGTCATCCGACTTCGGCTGGAGCCGCGTCCAAGGGGGGGTACTGTCACGGAATCAGCCGAGGCTGCTCCTCCTCCTTGCTCGGGCAGGCTTCGGCGTTGTCGTCCCCGAGTACCAGCTGCCACCGATCTATGCTCGGTGTTTGACTTGTTTTGTCCTGATTGTGTACACCTGTTCCCCATTACGTTGTATTGTATTCCCTATTTAACCCTCTGTCGTTCATTGTGTATTGTGTGTTATTGTATTCGTCATCGACAGTGTTCGTGTGCGGGTTGTTTTTCCTCCTTGTGTGGAGATTGTTTTCTTCTCTGGTTACTTTCAAGTAAAGTACGTTTCCAGTAAGCTCTTTGTCCTGTGTTTGACTTCGCCTACCGCATTTCACCGTCGCATTCTGACAATCAGCCTTCTCTGTTAGAGCTACAATATACTGGAATGTAATGCCCAGGGACTTGAAAAGCTACACTGATTAATGTACTTTTAAATTTAAATTGAAAACATGGATAAAATCTATCCAAACCTGTGCACATGATGTGGTTCATCATATGTAAGACGACAGTGTTTTTATTACGAATAAGTTGTTGGTGTTAGAATGATATATTATTGGATGTAATGTATTTGTATTTTGTATTGTTTTACTGTGACTTTGTACTGTGGCTGTGTAACTGCCTTTACCTGGCCTGGGAATACGCGTGCAAATTAGCTTATGGCTAACCCTGGCACATTTACATGGATGTTGCATTATTGTAATGTTGATGTTGATTAATGTGCATTGTCCCCTATAAATGAATAATTCATACATAAATAAATAAAAATGCTGTGCTCCTCCTATACAGTACCATAATGAGAACTGGAAACACAAGCAGAGAGATCCACTGCTCCTTTATACACTTGCATGCAATAAACAGAGATGTTAACACTGGAGAGTGAAGACATAGAGGGAATGGGACGCATCAATAAAACAAAGTCACTCAAATTCATTGTCATTTTTTAAATCCACAACAAATCTTTATCAGAAGAACACACCATTTAGTGTAAAAACACCAATCTAACTTATTGCAGAACATCCTGGGGCAGTGTTAGTGGTCTGTTATAAATAGCTTCTTACTCTGAAATAGGCAGAATACTGTAGTTTACACTGTCTGTTGCAAGTAAGTTAAACTGCTCTAACAAGCAAGAGGGTGTTTGTATTGATAACACTAAACAGTGGGGAAGATATATGGTAAATACCCACAGTCCTGATTGGAAGAACGTAAAGAAGTGCTTTGATGCTCCTCCCACAACCAGTATTATGTTCTATTATGTACATATTTATGTTAGTATTACTTTGATTACTTGATATTTCTGACTGGACTCTTGTTATTATTAAATGATTTATGTACTGCATTGTTGAAGGAACATTGTTGAGGGAGCAGTGTTGACAGAGAAGTGTTGAGGGAGAATTGTTGAGGGAGAAGTGTTGAGGGAGAAGTGTTGAGGGAGGAGTGTTGAGGGAGAAGTGTTGAGGGAGAAGTGTTGAGGTAGAATTGTTGAGGGAGAAGTGTTGAGGGAGAAGTGTTGAGGGAGAAGTGTTGAGGGAGAATTGTTGAGGGAGAAGTGTTGAGGGAGAAGTGTTGAGGGAGAAATGTTGAGGGAGAATTGTTGAGGGAGAAGTGTTGAGGGAGGAGTGTTGAGGGATGTGTATTGCATTGAAGTAGAGAAATGGCAGTTTGCTGCCCTAGTCATATCATCACATAAGGTAAGTGGCTATTCAGACCAACGGTCAGCCATTTAATCATTTAAACCTGTGAGGGCAAAGTATGGTTTCCTCTGTTGTCTATGTTAAATGTGCTCTTGAGGCGCCATGATCATGTGGTAGTTGATTATCAATCTGGAATACACCATAAGATATTCATTATCAAAAAGAACATTTCACGCTTAGTGAATGCTTTCCCACATCTCATGATCCAACGTGTTTCAAGTTAACAAACAAATAGATATATTGGCATTATAATTCCCCTTTAAGGATACATGGTACATCTTTAATGTTTAAATCATAGCTTTCATGTCCGGGTTCAGAGAATAAACTGTACGGCTGTGTGCAGCTGTAAGGTATACTGTAAGTCTAACTGATTAAAAAAAGTGGACGTTAATGCGATTTGCTTGTGAAGGAGTTGAGAGAAGGCGTAAACTGATTTCAAGTAAAGAGATGAGATGTGGCGGGCAGGAGGGCTCAAGGTTCCTCAGGCAGGACGGTGGGCATCCCTCTATGTCCCCACGCAGCCTCATGGTCACCCACCGGTGTCACTCAGAGAGACGTCTCACTCAAACCCTCCTGCTCTGGAGTTCAGCTGGGGTCAGAGGTGGAGACGAGAGGTTAACTGACTTCATTCAAAAACAAATAGTAGGGAATAAGAGAGATGAAATAGAAAGATTGAAAACTGACCCTTATTACAGAAGCCCATGCCTGTACAGCTACAGAATCTCTGGCATTGAGTACTAGAAGGTCTTCATGAAATTGCTACAACTGCCACCAGATGGCAGGACTGATCTTAGCTGAGTGTCTCCAGTATAGAGAGTAAAGGAGAGGTGAGGAGACACTCACCAGACTGGCTTACTTGGTGATGGCGGAGGGTGATCCAGAGCGGTGGAAGTGGACTATCTGCCACTTGCCGTCACGGCGATGCCAGATGTGTGTCTCCTCAGACTGGGCGGTGCGCAGCATGCTGATGGTGTTGATATACTGTGTGATACGGATGTACGCGATGCAAGCAGCTTCCTTCCCGACCAGGTGGAAGTGGGGGTTCAGGATGGTGGTGTGGACAGGCTTACTGTTCTTAGACCACACTGGGGGAGGAGTAGCATACACACAAGACAAAAGTCAGTCAATGAATAAGTCATTCTATAACTGCAGGAGTTTTCACACTGGTTTATGATTAGGTATGCTATATTCTTAAAATAAAATAAAATGTTATCTGTCATATGCGCCGAATACAACAGGTTTAGACTTTACAGTGACATTTTTAATTACGAGACCATTTCCAACCATTCACAGTTAAAATGTAAGACAAATATTAGCTAAATTAAAAGGAAGTAGTGAGAAAATAAAAACAACGAGGCTATATACTAGGAGTACCAGTACTGAGTCAATGTGCAGGGTACGAGGTAGTAATGAGGCTATATACTAGGAGTACCAGTACTGAGTCAATGTGCAGTGTACGAGGTAGTAATGAGGCTATATACCAGGAGTACCAGTACTGAGTCAATGTGCAGGGTACGAGGTAGTAATGAGGCTACATACCAGGAGTACCAGTACTGAGTCAATGTGCAGGGTACGAGGTAGTAATGAGGCTATATACCAGGAGTACCCAGTACTGAGTCAATGTGCAGGGTGCACGAGGTAGTAATGAGGGTATATACCAGGAGTACCAGTACTGAGTCAATGTGCAGGGTACGAGGTAGTAATGAGGCTATATACTAGGAGTACCAGTACTGAGTCAATGTGCAGGGTACGAGGTAGTAATGAGGCTATATACCAGGAGTACCAGTACTGAGTCAATGTGCAGGGTACGAGGTAGTAATGAGGCTATATACTAGGAGTACCAGTACTGAGTCAATGTCTAGAGTACGAGGTAGTAATGAGGCTATATACTAGGAGTACCAGTACTGAGTCAATGTGCAGGGTACGAGGTAGTAATGAGGCTATATACCAGGAGTACCAGTACTGAGTCAATGTGCAGGAGTGCAGGTAGTAATGAGGCTATATACCAGGAGTACCAGTACTGAGTCAATGTGCAGGGTACGAGGTAGTAATGAGGCTATATACCAGGAGTACCAGTACTGAGTCAATGTGCAGGGTACGAGGTAGTAATGAGGGTATATACCAGGAGTACCAGTACTGAGTCAATGTGCAGGGTACGACGTAGTAATGAGGCTATATACTAGGAGTACCAGTACTGAGTCAATGTCTAGGGTACGAGGTAGTAATGAGGCTATATACTAGGAGTACCAGTACTGAGTCAATGTGCAGGGTACGAGGTAGTAATGAGGCTATATACCAGGAGTACCAGTACTGAGTCAATGTGCAGGGTACGAGGTAGTAATGAGGCTATATACCAGGAGTACCAGTACTGAGTCAATGTGCAGGGTACGAGGTAGTAATGAGGCTATATACCAGGAGTACCAGTACTGAGTCAATGTGCAGGGTACGAGGTAGTAATGAGGGTATATACCAGGAGTACCAGTACTGAGTCAATGTGCAGGGAGTACGAGGTAGTAATGAGGCTATATACCAGGAGTACCAGTACTGAGTCAATGTGCAGGGTACGAGGTAGTAATGAGGGTATATACCAGGAGTACCAGTACTGAGTCAATGTGCAAGGTACGAGGTAGTAATGAGGCTATATACCAGGAGTACCAGTACTGAGTCAATGTGCAGGGTACGAGGTAGTAATGAGGCTATATACCAGGAGTACCAGTACTGAGTCAATGTGCAGGGCACGAGGTAGTAATGAGGCTATATACCAGGAGTACCAGTACTGAGTCAATGTGCAGGGTACGAGGTAGTAATGAGGCCTTGTACTAGGAGTATCAGTACTGAGTCAATGTGCAGGGTACGAGGTAGTAATGATGCTATATACTAGGAGTACCAGTACTGAGTCAATGTGCAGGGTACGAGATAGTAATGAGGCTATATACTAGGAGTACCAGTACTGAGTCAATGTGCAGGTTACGATGTAGTAATGAGGGTATATACTAGGAGTACCAGTACTGAGTCAATGTGCAGGGTACGAGGTAGTAATGAGGTTATATACTAGGAGTACCAGTACTGAGTCAATGTGCAGGGTACAAGTTAGTAATGAGGCTATATACTAGGAGTAGCAGTACTGAGTCAATGTGCAGGGTACGAGGTAGTAATGATGCTATATACTAGGAGTACCAGTACTGAGTCAATGTGCAGGGTACGATGTAGTAATGAGAGTATATACCAGGAGTACCAGTACTGAGTCAATGTGCAGGGTACGAGGTAGTAATGAGGCTATATACTAGGAGTACCAGTACTGAGTCAATGTGCAGGGTACGAGGTAGTAATGAGGCTATATACTAGGAGTACCAGTACTGAGTCAATGTGCAGAGTACGGAGTAGTAATGAGGCTATATACCAGGGAGTACCAGTACTGAGTCAATGTGCAGGGTACGAGGTAGTAATGAGGGTATATACCAGGAGTACCAGTACTGAGTCAATGTGAAGGGTGACGAGGTAGTAATGAGGCTATATACCAGGAGTACCAGTACTGAGTCAATGTGCAGGGAGTGCAGGTAGTAATGAGGCTATATACCAGGAGTACCAGTACTGAGTCAATGTGCAGGGTACGAGGTAGTAATGAGGCTATATACCAGGAGTACCAGTACTTAGTCAATGTGCAGGGTACGAGGTAGTAATGAGGCTATGTACTAGGAGTATCAGTACTGAGTCAATGTGCAGGGTACGAGGTAGTAATGAGGCTATATACTAGGAGTACCAGTACTGAGTCAATGTGCAGGGTACGAGATAGTAATGAGGCTATATACTAGGAGTACCAGTACTGAGTCAATGTGCAGGTTAAGATGTAGTAATGAAAGTATATACTAGGAGTACCAGTACTGAGTCAATGTGCAGGGAGTGCAGGGAGTAATGAGGTTATATACTAGGAGTACCAGTACTGAGTCAATGTGCAGGGTACAAGTTAGTAATGAGGCTATATACTAGGAGTAGCAGTACTGAGTCAATGTGCAGGGTACGAGGTAGTAATGATGCTATATACTAGGAGTACCAGTACTGAGTCAATGTGCAGGGTACGATGTAGTAATGAGAGTATATACTAGGAGTACCAGTACTGAGTCAATGTGCAGGTACAAGTTAGTAATGAGGCTATATACTAGGAGTACCAGTACTGAGTCAATGTGCAGGGTACAAGTTATTAATGAGGCTATATACTAGGAGTACCAGTACTGAGTCAATGTGCAGGGTACAAGTTAGTAATGAGGCTATATACTAGGAGTACCAGTACTGAGTCAATGTGCAGAGTGCAAGGGTAGTAATGATGCTATATACTAGGAGTACCAGTACTGAGTCAATGTGCAGGGTATGCAGGTAGTAATGAGGCTATATACTAGGAGTACCAGTACTGAGTCAATGTGCAGGTTACGATGTAGTAATGAGAGTATATACTAGGAGTACCAGTACTGAGTCAATGTGCAGGGTACGAGGTAGTAATGAGGCTATATACTAGGAGTACCAGTACTGAGTCAATGAGCAGGGTAAGAGGTAGTAATGAGGCTATATACTAGGAGTACCAGTACTGAGTCAATGTGCAGGGTACGAGGTAGTAATGAGGTTATATACTAGGAGTACCAGTACTGAGTCAATGTGCAGGGTACAAGGTAGTAATGATGCTATATACTAGGAGTACCAGTACTGAGTCAATGTGCAGGGTAAGAGGTAGTAATGAGAGTATATACTAGGAGTACCAGTACTGAGTCAATGTGCAGGGTACGATGTAGTAATGAGAGTATATACTAGGAGTACCAGTACTGAGTCAATGTGCAGGGTACAAGGTAGTAATGAGGCTATATACTAGGAGTACCATTACTGAGTCAATGTGCAGGGTACGAGGTAGTAATGAGAGTATATACTAGGAGTACCAGTACTGAGTCAGTGTGCAGTGCAATGTAGTAATGAGAGAGTATATACTAGGAGTACCAGCACTGAGTCAATGTGCAGGGTACAAGGTAGTAATGAGGCTATATACTAGGAGTACCAGTACTGAGTCAATGTGCAGGGTACGAGGTAGTAATGAGGCTATATACCAGGAGTACCAGTACTGAGTCAATGTGCAGGAATGCACGACCGTAGTAATGAGGCTATATACTAGGAATACCAGTACTGAGTCAATGTGCAGGAGTACGAGGTAGTAATGAGGCTATATACTAGGAGTACCAGTACTGAGTCAATGTGCAGTGTACGAGGTAGTAATGAGGCTATATACCAGGAGTACCAGTACTGAGTCAATGTGCAGGAGTGCAGGTAGTAATGAGGCTACATACCAGGAGTACCAGTACTGAGTCAATGTGCAGGGTACGAGGTAGTAATGAGGCTATATACCAGGAGTACCAGTACTGAGTCAATGTGCAGGGTACAGGTGGTAGTAATTTGAGGGTATATACCAGAGTACCAGTACTGAGTCAATGTGCAGGGTCGAGGTAGTAATGAGGCTATATACTAGGAGTACCAGTACTGAGTCAATGTGCAGGGTACGCAGGTAGTAATGAGGCTAGTATACCAGGAGTACCAGTACTGAGTCAATGTGCAGGGTACGAGGTAGTAATGAGGCTATATACTAGAGTACCAGTACTGAGTCAATGTCTAGAGTACGAGGTAGTAATGAGGGCTATATACTAGGAGTACCAGTACTGAGTCAATGTGCAGGGTACGAGGTAGTAATGAGGCTATACAAAGGAGTACCAGTACTGAGTCAATGTGCAGGGTCCGAGGTAGTAATGACCGCTTATATACCAGGAGTACCAGTACTGAGTCAATGTGCAGGGTACAGGTAGTAATGAGGCTATATACCAGGAGTACCAGTACTGAGTCAATGTGCAGGGTACGCAGGTAGTAATGAGGGTATATACCAGGAGTACCAATACTGAGTCAATGTGCAGGGTACCACGTAGTAATGAGGCTATATACTAGGAGTACCAGTACTGAGTCAATGTCTAGGTGCGAGGTAGTAATGAGGGCTATATACTAGGAGTACCAGTACTGAGTCAATGTGCAGGGTACGAGGTAGTAATGAGGCTATATACCAGGAGTACCAGTACTGAGAGTCAATGTGCAGGTGCAGGTAGTAATGAGGCTATATACCAGGAGTACCAGTACTGAGTCAATGTGCAGGGTCGAGGTAGTAATGAGGCTATATACCAGGAGTACCAGTACTGAGTCAATGTGCAGGGTGCGAGGTAGTAATGAGGGTATATACCAGGAGTACCAGTACTGAGTCAATGTGCAGGGTACGAGGTAGTAATGAGGCTATATACCAGGGAGTACCAGTACTGAGTCAATGTGCAGGGTACGCAGGTGTAATGAGGGTAGTATACCAGGAGTACCAGTACTGAGTCAATGTGCAAGGTACGAGGTAGTAATGAGGCTATATACCAGAAGTACCAGTACTGAGTCAATGTGCAGGGCACGAGGTAGTAATGAGGCTATATACCAGGAGTACCAGTACTGAGTCAATGTGCAGGGTACGAGGTAGTAATGAGGCCTTGTACTAGGAGTATCAGTACTGAGTCAATGTGCAGGGTACGAGGTAGTAATGATGCTATATACTAGGAGTACCAGTACTGAGTCAATGTGCAGGGTACGAGATAGTAATGAGGCTATATACTAGGAGTACCAGTACTGAGTCAATGTGCAGGTTACGATGTAGTAATGAGGGTATATACTAGGAGTACCAGTACTGAGTCAATGTGCAGGGTACGAGGTAGTAATGAGGTTATATACTAGGAGTACCAGTACTGAGTCAATTGCAGGGTACAAGTTAGTAATGAGGCTATATACTAGGGAGTAGCAGTACTGGAGTCAATGTGCAGGGTGCAGGTAGTAATGATGCTATACTAGGAGTACCAGTACTGAGTCAATGTGCAGGGTACGATGTAGTAATGAAGTGGGTATATACCAGGAGTACCAGTACTGAGTCAATGTGCAGGGTACGAGGTAGTAATGAGGCTATATACTAGGAGTACCAGTACTGAGTCAATGTGCAGGGTACGAGGTAGTAATGAGGCTATATACTAGGAGTACCAGTACTGAGTCAATGTGCAGAGTACGAGGTAGTAATGAGGCTATATACCAGGAGTACCAGTACTGAGTCAATGTGCAGGGTACGAGGTAGTAATGAGGGTATATACCAGGAGTACCAGTACTGAGTCAATGTGAAGGGTACGAGGTAGTAATGAGGCTATATACCAGGAGTACCAGTACTGAGTCAATGTGCAGGGGGTACGAGTGTAATGAGGCTATATACCAGGAGTACCAGTACTGAGTCAATGTGCAGAAATGAGAGTAGTAATGAGGCTATATACCAGGAGTACCAGTACTTAGTCAATGTGCAGGGTACGAGGTAGTAATGAGGCTATATACTAGGAGTATCAGTACTGAGTCAATGTGCAGGGTACGAGGTAGTAATGAGGCTATATACTAGGAGTACCAGTACTGAGTCAATGTGCAGGGTACGAGATAGTAATGAGGCTATATACTAGGAGTACCAGTAATGAGTCAATGTGCAGGTTAAGATGTAGTAATGAAAGTATATACTAGGAGTACCAGTACTGAGTCAATGTGCAGGGTACGAGGTAGTAATGAGGTTATATACTAGGAGTACCAGTACTGAGTCAATGTGCAGGGTACAAGTTAGTAATGAGGCTATATACTAGGAGTAGCAGTACTGAGTCAATGTGCAGGGTACGAGGTAGTAATGATGCTATATACTAGGAGTACCAGTACTGAGTCAATGTGCAGGGTACGATGTAGTAATGAGAGTATATACTAGGAGTACCAGTACTGAGTCAATGTGCAGTGTACAAGTTAGTAATGAGGCTATATACTAGGAGTACCAGTACTGAGTCAATGTGCAGGGTACAAGTTATTAATGAGGCTATATACTAGGAGTACCAGTACTGAGTCAATGTGCAGGGTACAAGTTAGTAATGAGGCTATATACTAGGAGTACCAGTACTGAGTCAATGTGCAGGGTACGAGGTAGTAATGATGCTATATACTAGGAGTACCAGTACTGAGTCAATGTGCAGGGTACGAGGTAGTAATGAGGCTATATACTAGGAGTACCAGTACTGAGTCAATGTGCAGGTTACGATGTAGTAATGAGAGTATATACTAGGAGTACCAGTACTGAGTCAATGTGCAGGGTACAAGGTAGTAATGATGCTATATACTAGAGTACCAGTACTGAGTCAATGTGCAGGTAAAGAGGTAGTAACAATGAGTATATACTAGAGTACCAGTACTGGGTCAATGTGCAGTGCGATAGTAATGAGTATATACTAGGAGTACCAGTACTGAGTCAATGTGCAGGGTACAAGGTAGTAATGAGGCTATATACTAGGAGTACCATTACTGAGTCAATGTGCAGGGTACGAGGTAGTAATGAGAGTATATACTAGAGAGTACCAGTACTGGAGTCAATGTGCAGGAGTACGATGTAGTAATGAGAGTTATACTAGGAGTACCAGCACTGAGTCAATGTGCAGGGTACAAGGTAGTAATGAGGCTATATACTAGGAGTACCAGTACTGAGTCAATGTGCAGGTGCAAGGTAGTAATGAGGCTATATACCAGGAGTACCAGTACTGAGTCAATGTGCGGTGTGGCAGAGTAGTAATGAGGCTATATACTAGGAGTACCAGTACTGAGTCAATGTGCAGGGTACGAGGTAGTAATGAGGCTATATACTAGGAGTACCAGTACTGGAGTCAATGTGCAGAGTACAAGAGTAATGAGGTTATATACTAGAGTACCAATACTGGTCAATGTGCAGAGTACGAGTGTGTAATGATGCTATATACTAGGAGTACCAGTTGAGAGTCAATGTAGAGTGAGGTAGTAATGAGGATATGTACTAGAGTACCAGTGCTGAGTCAATGTGCAGGGTATGAGGTAGTAATGATGCTATATACTAAGAGTTACTACTATGCACTGCACATTGACTCAGTACTGTACTCCTAGTATATAGCCTCATTACACCTCGTAACCGGCACATTGACTCAGTACTGGTACTCCTAGCTATAGCCTCATTACTACCCGTACCTGCAAGCATTGACTCAGTACTGGAACTCCTAGTATATAGCCTCATTACTACCTCACCTTGCACATTGACTCAGTACTGGTACTCCTAGTATATAGGTCATTGTTGTTTTTATTGACTCACTACTTTCTTTTTATTTTGCAAATATTTGTCTTACTTTTTAACTCTGAATTGTTTGAAATGGCTCGTTGGTAAGCATTTCACTGTAGTCTAAACCTGTTGAATACGGCACGTGACAAATAACATTTTATTTGATTGATTTGAGAATATGGCATACCTAGTCATAAACCATTGTGAAAGAAACTCCTGCAGTCATAGAATGACTTATTCATTGACTGACTGTTGTCTTGTGTGTATGCTACTCCTCCCCCCAGTGTGGTCTAAGAACAGTAAGCCTGTCCACACCACCATCCTGAACCCCCACATCCACCTGGTCGGGGAGGAAGCTGCTTGCATCGCCTACATCTGTATCACACAGTATATCAACACCAACGGCATGCCCCGCACCGCCCAGTCTGAGGAGACACGAATCTGGCACCGCCGTGACGGCAAGTGGCAGATAGTCCACTTCCACCGCTCTGGATCACCGTCCGCCATCACCAAGTAAGCCAGTCTGATGAGTGTCTCCTCACCTCTCCTTTACTCTCTATACTGGAGACACTCAGCTCAGATTAGTCCTGCTATCTGGTGGCAGTTGTAGGAATTTCATGAAGTCCTGCCATCGGGTGGGAGATGTAGCAATTTCATGTAGGACTGCCATCGGGTGGGAGATGTAGCAATTTCATGAAGGCCTGCTAGTACTCAATGCCAGAGATTCTGTAGCTGTACAGGCATGGGCTTCTGTAATAAGGGTCAGTTTTCAATCTTTCTATTTCATCTCTCTTATTCCCTACTATTTGTTTTTGAATGAAGTCAGTTAACCTCTCGTCTCCACCTCTGACCCCAGCTGAACTCCAGAGCAGGAGGGTTTGAGTGAGACGTCTCTCTGAGTGACACCGGTGGGTGACCATCCGGCTGCATGGGGACACAGAGGGATGCCCACCGACCAGCCTGAGGAACCACGATCTCGCCCGCCCTCCCGCCCACCCACGTCTCATCTCTTTACTTGAAATCAGTTTACGCCTCCTCTCAACTCTGTTAGAAGGAAATCGCAGCAACGTCCAACCTTCCCCCCCCAACAAGAATTATCCTGAGCCACACCCCTTGTTTCGACCAAAAAACACCACAGCACCACCCTAAACATCTTCCCATGCTCTAAGCACTGCAGTAATCGCCACCTACAGTTTTCTTAAACTTTACTTTTTAATTCAGTTAGACTTACAGTACACCATACCGCTGCACACAGCCATACAGTTTATTCTCTGAACTCTGACATGAAAGCTATGATTGAAACATTAAAAATGTACCGTGTATCGTTGAAGGGGAATTATAATGCCAAAATATCTATATGTTTGTTAACTTGAAACACATTGGATCATGAGATGTGGGCAAGCATTTACAAAGCGTGAAAAGTTATTTTTGATTATGAATGTCTTATGGTGTGTTCCAGATTGATAATCCACTACCACATGATCATGGCGCCTCAAGAGCACATTTAATGTAGACAACAGAGGAAACCATACTTTCCCCTCACAGGTTTAAATGATTAAATGGCTGACCGTTGGTCAATCACACTTGACTATTTTCCCCCTTACTAGCTCTGACTTTGCTGTTAGCTACTTTATTGAAGAAGAAATAACTTACTATGGCTGTGATAGTGTGGTTGTCCCACCTAGCTATCTGAAGATTAATGCACTAACTGTAAGTCACTCTGGATAAGAGCGTCTGCTAAATGACTAAAATGTAAAATGTAAAAAGGCCATTGAGTGAGATCTATTTCCTCAAAGCAGTATGGCATTTCTCTTCAAATTGCTCCATCCATTGAGCATGGCAGTTTCATGAAACCACTTCTGAGAGATGGCACTTTGGTGCTCCTCCCACTCTGTTTTCATGTTTATGCCTACAGTATCTGATTTCCTTCCTGTATTGACAGCTAGAGGAAAGTTAATGTTGTCTTGAATGAAACACCATCAAGTAGAACATCTTGGTATTACATGTATATATTAGTGACTAGTCGTTTGTTGTGTATAGGACTGCACATCTAACACTGAACAAGTCATTAAGAACTTGTGATGGTGTATAAAAATCATAATTAAAGCATGTAATTAAATCTGTAATCCACAAAGTCTGTATAATAATCTACATAAAAATATATATACACTGAACAAAAATATAAACACAACCTGTAAAGTGTTGGTCCCATGTTTCATGAGCTGAAGTAAAAATCTGATATTTTCATGCACACAGAAAGCTTATTTCTCTCATATTTTGTGCACAAATTTGTTTACATCCCTGATAGTGAGCATTTCTCCTTTGCCAATATAATCCATCCACGTGACAGGTGTGGCATATCAAGAAGCTGATTAAACAGCATGATCATTACACATATGTACCTTTGCTGGGGACAATAACAGGCCACTTTGAAATGTGCAGTTTTGTCACACAACACAATGCCACAGATGTCTCAAATTTTGAGGGAGCGTGCAATTGGTATGCTGACTGCAGGAATGTCCACCAGAGCTGTTGCCAGAGAATTTAATGTTCATTTCTCTACCATAAGCTGCCTCAATGCCCTTTTAGAGAATTTGGCAGTACGTCGAACCGGCCTCACAATCCGAAGACCAGACCACGTGTAACCATGCCAACCCAGGACCTCCACATCCGGCTTCTTCACCTGCGGGATCGTCTGAGGGGGAGGGTTGCTAGAAGAAAATCTTTGAAATTGTTGCATGTTGCATTTATATTTTTGTTCAGTATACATACAGACATATAAACAAACACACATACATATATCTATAGGAGTTACCTTCACTCACTGGCCAGTTTGTTAGGTACACCCCCTTTAGTATGGGGTCGGACCCCACTTTGCCTCCAAAACAGCCTGAATTATTTGGGGCATTCTACCAGTTGTCGGAAAAGTTCCACTGGGATGTTGGTCCATGCTGACGAGATGGCATCGAAGCAGGTGCTGCAGATTGTACAATGGTACATTCATGGTGCGAACAGCCCGTTCCATCTCATCTCAAAGATGCTCTATTGGGTTGAGGTCTGGGTGACTGTGCAGGCCACTCAAGTAAACTGAACTCGCTGTCATGTTCCAGGCAATTTTTTTTCACTCCTCAATTATCCAGTGTTGATTGCGTGGCCACTGGAGACGCGTCTTGTTTTTAGCTGATAGGAGTGGAACCCGGGTGTGGTCGTCTGCTGCAATAGCTAATCCGTGACAAGGTTCGACAAGTTGTCCATTCCGATATGCCGTTCCGACACACCACTGTTGTACTGCGCTGTTATTTGCCAGTTTGTAGCCCTCCTGTTAGCTTGCACAAACGATTTTTGCCATTCTCCTTGACCTCTCTCATCAAGCTCTGTTTTCGCCCACAGGACTGCCGCTGACTGGATATTTTTGGTTTGTCGTAACATTCTCTGTAAAACCCTAGACACTGCCGTTCATAAAAAGCCCAAGAGGCGGCCGTTTCTGAGATACTGGATCCGGCGTGCATGGCACCGACGATTATACCAGATCAAAGTCGCTTAGGTCACTCGTTTTGCCCATTCTGATTTTCAATCGGACAGTAACTGAATGCCTCGATGCCTGTCTGCCTGCTTTATATAGCAAGCCACGGCCACGTGAGTCACTGTCTGTAGGAGCGATCCAATATCATGAACAGGGGGTGGTGTACCTAATAAACTGTCCGGTGAGTGTGTAAATTAACAGTATTCCGCTTCTTCTTCTCCAAAAGTCAGGGATACCACAAAACCTAACTTTGAACTTGGCATAGGCTTGCATTAAGTTGTATTGTTAATTTGCATTAACCTCTTAAGGCCCAAGCTGTTTTTTTACATGCATTTTTTATTTCTCTTTGCTATTTGGGCTTATTGGAACCTAATTAGAATAAAAACTAAGTATCATCTTTTGATATGATGTACTTTTAGAGAAAATGATGTCCACATATGTGGATTCATGGTCGAATTTCCATAAAAACACAATAAAGTCACCTTTGTGTAATAGAATTAAAAACTCTTCATTTCTGCCTTGAACACAGCAGTTTTTTTCCTGACTGTTTTTTAATGTATTAATAACACATACACATATTTTTTGAACATGTTTTGACTATCGGAGAGTAAAAATAATATGGAAACATTGCATTTTTGGCCATTTTGGACAGTTAAAAATAGTGTTTGGAACATTTGATATGCTGCAAAATAGTTGAAGGATGACATTGTATGTCTGTAACAAAATATAAAACATTCAAAGCATTTTAAATAGTCACTCTTGCATTAGGCTACTAATGTGTTTTGAACATCATAGTGAAAAAAAGAAAAAATAGTAGGTGAGTAGCTCATGTGACATTTTGCATTGGTAATGTAAAAAAGGGAACATGTTAAAGGCTGCGATAACTGAGCACTGAAGGACCAGGCCTGCTTTCAGAGGCCCAGAGGTCACCTGATTGATTGACCTTCACGGAGTCGGAGAACATGGAGGAACCAAGGAACATGTACACACCTTGAGAATCACTGCCATCACTTATGTGTGAAAGGCTGAGTAACAGTTGCGCTCGGTTTGCAAGCACAAGAACACTTTGCAGGTCATACAACGCACTCGGGTTCTTCCAGTGCAGCCTAGTTGTCTGCAGCGCATTGCATTCTTCAGGCCGATCATCTCTGGGAGGTGGGCATTAGCCCTCCTACGGACCGAGACATGGGACCATGTACAGCTTTTTAGCTGCATCAGAGCTAGCTTTTTTCCCATTTTACGTGTGTGCATGTTTACAAGCATATTAGCTGTTTCGAGGAGCCTCAGTCCAAAAGTACACTTACGTGTACTTCATGTTTAGCGACCTACAAAGTTGCTAGTTTTACACTTTTTTTTTCAAATTTGCATGTCATGACAAATATACAAGGCTTTTATAAATATCTAAATCAGAATAAGCCATTAAATATGACAGAACTACTTACCTGGTCGACGTCCACGTATGTGACCACTAAGGAGGACCCTAGGAGGTTAAACTAGTTTCATTTGTGTTTTGTTTCATTTGTGTTTGTCTAAACAAAATAGTCCTCAAGATACCTTACTTAAGAGGACATTACTAATTAGTAGTAATGGACATATATTTACATTTTTAGATCTGCTTTTACGTCTAGACTGACTTTTGTGTTCTTGTGTGGAAGCTATACATAAACTGTGTGTAAGCTGCCCAATGCCTTAAGAGATACAGGCGCCACAATTTGACAATGGTTGCAACACGGTCTCAGAGTATTTCGTATTAATCTGTATGTAAATCCAAGACACTCCATTTATTTGTATATGTTACGTTTGGCATGGTTACATAAAACAGATGGTTACTTAAGGCAAAACATTTAAGTAGGTAGTTGGTCGGGGTGGATGGGTTGCGAGTTCCGAATCTCATCACGGATCTCAAATCTCATCACAGACAACGTTACAATTTTTGTTAATTAGAAACTTTTCAACTACTTACTACTATGTAGCTACTTTGCACCTACTTAGCATGTTACCTAACCCTTCCCTAACCTTAACCCTTTAAGTTAACCCTTCCCCTAACCCTAACCCCTAACCTTAACCCTAACTCCAACCCCTAGCCTAGCTAACGTTAGCAGCTAGCTAGAATCAGTAACATATAATACTTTCTTCAAATTCGTAACATATTGTATGTTTTATAAATTCTTAACATATTATAAGTTTTGCAAATTCGTAACATATCATATGAAATGGGTGCTGAAGATCCAAAAATGTATACATACCATATGATACGTAACATGTCATACTAAATGAGTGTCTCTGATTTACATGCAGACTAATATGAAATTCTCTGAGACCACGTTGATAGTCTAGTCAACTGGCTAGTGTGAGTGGATGTCAAACATCACAAACTGTTGTTCAAATAGTTTTCACACTGTTGAAGAGAGGACTGAGATGAGATGAAAGCTATGTGAAGAGCATAATACTTTACTCGGTAAATACATTTAGTTCTTTTTCTCCAGGAAATCTGGACTTTAGATTGCTGCAATTTCGACTTTGGTGAGTGAATCTGGTCAGTTTATTTATATGTTTTTTCTTTATTAAATTAGTTTTAAGGTTACTGCAAGAGTTATATATGTTGATTGATACTTGAGGAAACGACCAGTCTTTTTACAATTAATTTATGATAATGTAGGCTCCAGGCTACAATAAATTCCATGCAATTGATCATATTTTGTGAATATAATGGTAAATTATATGGTTGAACACTTTGTATATGAATGCTTTGCTGGTTTGCCGGCCACAATAGTCCTGGACTAAAAAGCCAATTCAATAGACATTCTTTATTGATCATGTTTTTAGTTGAGGACTAGACTTCATCTCTGTCCGGGAAACTGGTCCATAACGTATTAACCATCCCAAAGGTACCATTACTAATAAAACCAATCTTTACAACAACAAAAAACGGTAAAAGTTAATGAGTTTTTATATTTTACTATTATTTTTTTTACCCAAAAAACAAACAACATTAGGACCTATTGTCAGGATCTCTACAATGATATTGATAATGTCAGCTTCCTGCCTCCTGTTTGTCTCCGGGCCTCTAGAGGTCATCTGTGTTCCCCTCTGCCTTAGTTCTTCCTCGTGTGTCCTAATTAGTTTGATCCAGGTCACCTGTGCCTTGTTTCCCCTTGTGTATTTTAGCTGTGTGTTTTCCCCTTGTTTCTCACTTGGTTATTGAGTCCTGGCTATGTGTCTCCTGCTTTGTTCCACCGTGTCTTTCCAAGTAAGGTTTTCTAAGTTATCTTTGGTTTGTTTTTCTCCCTCAGTGGAGTTATTTTGTTTTGCCTCCTGTTTTGTTAGTATACCTCTTTCTGAGAAGAACTTTTGTTGGACTATTTTTGAAGTGCTAAGAACTTTTGTTTTTACATTAAATCTACTTGCCTGGGAGTATTGCCTTGGGTGTTTCATTTGGGTCCTACTACACCTCCTCTGTGGCTAAGGGGTATTACCCCCAGCTCTCCACATCTGAGACCGGAGTTCAAGCCCAGCTTGTGACAGAATAACCAAGTCATCATGGACCCAGAAACACTCAGTTCCCAGGACCTGTTGGCGGTGATCACTCGACATGAGGCTTCTTTCCAGCGCCATGAAGCCGTTCTCAGCCGACAAGAGGAGCTGATGGCTGAGACATTCTCAACTCCTGGCCGAAATGATGAGTTCCCTTCACCAGCTCTTTGAACGCCTCCTTGGTCCTCTCCCTTCCCCCAGGTCACCTCCCAGTGACGACAGGCCTTCTCGGTTGGCGGAGCCCCGACTACCACCTCCCAAGCCCTTTTCTGGGGATCCAAGCTCTTGCCAGGGTTTCCTCACCCAATGCTCCCTCACCTTCGAGCTCCAACCCTCAAGTTTTCCCACAGACCGTTCCAAGATTGCCTACATCATTACCCTTCTTTCAGACAAGGCGCTCGCCTGGGCCTCTGCGGTGTGGCAGTCCCAGGAGGCCTGTTGTGACTCCCACGCTGCATTTGTAGAAGAGTTCAAGCGGGTGTTCGATCATCCTGTCAGTGGGCGGGAGGCTTCCAAGCGCCTACTGTCTCTCCGTCAGGGGCCCCCGAAGCACGGCAGATTTCGCCATTGATTTTCGGACCATAGCAGCAAGGAGCGGATGGAATGATGAAGCGCTGAGGGTCTGCTTTCAGGGAGGGTTATCTGAGCCCCTTCAAGATGAGTTAGCCACCCGAGAACCAGCTGGAGATCTCGAGTCCCTCATAGCCTTGGCCATCCGCCTGGACAATCGTCTAAGAGAGCGGAGAACGGCTCGCCGCCAGGTGTCTCAGTCCCAAGTTCCTCGGAGCAGCTCTGTTTCTCCTGTTTGGACTCCGTCATTCAGAGCTTCCCGGCTCCTGAACTGCTCCAGGATTCCCCGGAGAGCATGCAGTTAGGCCGTTCCAGGCTTTCTCCCAACGAAAGGGAACGTCGCATGAGGGAGCGTCGGTGCCTCTACTGCGGGGTTGCCGGCCACTTCCGCTCCACTTGCCCCGAGCTTTGGGGAAACGCCAGTCCCCGCCCAGCTACAGGAGGGCTGTGATGGGGAGAATTAGAGCTCCTCCTACTAACGCTGTCCTGGCTATTCCAGCCACTCTGTCCTGGGAGGGCCACCAGCATCGGGTCCAGGCTATGATCGATTCCGGTGCCGCAGGTGATTTCCTGGATGTAACCTTGGCTAAGGAACTTAAGATCCCTACCCAACTACTTCCTCATCCCCAGGCAGTTACAGCCTTAGATGGCAGACCTCTGGAACCAGGAAAGGTTACAGAGGCGACTCAGTCCCTGCGACTTACCATCTCTCAACACCAGCAGGAGGAAACCTTCTATCTCATTGACTCTCCCGAGTATCCTATAATCCTGGGTCACCCTTGGCTATGCAGACATAATCCCCAGATCGACTGGTCTACTGGCACCATTCTAAGCTGGGGTCCCACTTGCCAACTCACCTGTATGCTTCAGAGTTCCTCAGCCCCTAGTACCCAGTTTCAAGAGTCTGTTGACGTCTCCCTAGTCCCCAGTGTTTACCATCGGTTCAAGGCTGTGTTCAGCAAGGCCCGGGCTACTTCTTACCGCCTCATCGCACGTATGACTGTGCCATTGATCTACTCCCTGGGTGCTGCCCTCCTAGAGGTCGGATCTTTTCCTTGTCCTCCCCCGAGCACGCCGCTATGGACACCTACATTAAGGAGTCCTTGGCAGCTGGCCTCATCCATGCCTCTACTTCCCCGGCTGGGGCGGGCTTCTTTTTGTTGAAAAGAAGGACGGGGGCCTTTAGGCCTTGTATTGATTACCGGGACTCAACAAGATCACGGTTGGAATCGATACCCTCTTCCTCTCATGGCCACTGCTTTTGAGCTGCTTCAAGGGGCTTCCATTTTTACTAAACTGGATCTCCGCAATGCTTACCATCTCGTAAGCGGATCCGGCAAGGTGACGAATGGAAGACGGCGTTCAACACGCCCCACGGGCACTATGAATATCGGGTGATGCCGTTCGGGCTCACCAATGCCCCCGCAGTATTCCAAGCCCTGATTAATGATGTTCTCCGGGATATGCTTAATCTGTTCGTCTTCGTGTACCTGGACGATATCCTCATCTTCTCGAGGTCACTGAAGGAGCATGAGGGGCATGTTAGCCGGGTTCTCCAGAGGCTCCTGGACAATCACCTCTACGTTAAACCTGAGAAGTGTGAATTTCATGTTTCTCAGACTCAGTTTCTCGGGTTTATTGTCACTCCCGGGCACCTAGAGATGGATCCCAAGAAGGTGGGCGGTCCGCAGCTGGCCCACACCTGCCACGGTCA